>NW_023493658.1:1320149-1355149 GCF_013265735.2 Oncorhynchus mykiss
ATTGGATTTGTTTTCGAATTCTTTGTGGATCTGTGTAATCTGAGGGAAATATGTCTCTCTAATATGGTCATACATTGGACAGGAGGTTAGGAAGTGCAGCTCAGTTTCCACCTCATATTGTCGACAGTGAGCACATAGCCTGTCTTCTCTTGAGAGCCATGTCAGCCTACGGCGGCCTTTCTCAATAGCAAGGCTATGCTCACTGAGTCTGTACATAGTCAAAGCTTTCCTTAATTTTGGGTCAGTCACAGTGGACAGGTATTCTGCCACTGTGTACTCTCTGTTAAGGGCCAAATAGCATTCTAGTTTGCTCTGTTTTTTTGTTCATTCTTTCCAATGTGTCAAGTAATTATATTTTTGTTTTATATATATTTTTTGTAAGTGTTCTAATATTTAATGAATCAAAACTGAACACTGAAAAACAATAAAGTGAACGAACAAAAAACGAAACTGGCGACAAAGACAGAAAATAAACACCCACGAAACACAGGTGGAAAAAGGCTACTGAAAGATTAGTGGAATCTGTGTGAGTAGCTGGACAGGTAGGATGACTGACAGTGAAGGTGAACAGGTGGTCACGTGTCAGGTGACAGAGGAATGGATGAGACTGAGGCAGGAATTCCTTTAACCATAAAGTGGTATATTTACTGAGTAGTCTGTGGTGGATTCATGGACGCACAGAACTTCTGGATCAGATGGAGTTAAGGAAGAGAAAGCAGCGAGATCAGGCGATGGCAATTTCCTCCTTTTATGGAGTTGAGATCTGTCGGACATTTCCACCTGACCTAATTAGAGCGCCCCTGGTCCAGCTGAGTAAATGGCAATTAATTAAAGGAGTATTCCACCAACTCCATGGGCCTTTTCTACAGCTACCTAAGACAACTAGCGACACCTGCCTCTGATTGAGAACCATACTAGGCCGAACACAGAAACCAACATAGAAAAACAAACATAGACTGGCCACCCCAACTCACGTCCTGACCATACTAAAACAAAGACAAAACAAAGGAACTAAGGTCAGAACGTGACAAGGGGACTCTTCTCCAGGTTCATCTCTCTGTAGGTGATGGCTTTGTTATGGAAGGTTTGTGAATCACTGCCTTTTAGGTGGTTGTAGAATTTAACGGCTCTTTTCTGGATTTTGATAATTAGTGGGTATCGGCCTAATTCTGCTCTGCATGCATTATTTGGTGTTCTACGTTGTACACGGAGGATATTTTTGCAGAATTCTGCGTGCAGAGTCTCAATTTGGTGTTTGTCCCATTTTGTGAAGTCTTGGTTGGTGAGCGGACCCCAGTCCTCACAACCGTAAAGGGCAATGGGCTCTATGACTGATTCAAGTATTTTTAGCCAAATCCTAATTGATATGTTGAAATGTATGTTCCTTTTGATGGCATAGAATGCCCTTCTTGCCTTGTCTCTCAGATCGTTCACAGCTTTGTGGAAGTTACCTGTGGCGCTGATGTTTAGGCCATGGTATGTATAGTTTTTTGTGTGCTCTAGGGCAACAGTGTCTAGATGGAATTTGTATTTGTGGTCCTGGTGGCTGGACCTTTTTTGGAACACCATTATTTTGGTCTTACTGAGATTTACTGTCAGGGCCCAGGTCTGGCAGAATCTGTGCAGAACACCTAGATGCTGCTGTAGGCCCTCCTTGGTTGGTGACAGAAGCACCAGATCATCAGAAAACAGTAGACATTTGACTTCAGATTCTAGCAGGGTGAGGCCGGGTGCTGCAGACTTTTCCAGTGCCCTCGCCAATTCGTTGATATATATGTTGAAGAGGATGGGGTCCAAGCTGCGTCCCTGTCTCAACCCACAACCCTGTGTGAAGAAATGTGTGGGTTTTTTGCCTATTTTAACAGCACACTTGTTGTTTGTGTACATGGATTTTATAATGTCGTATGTTTTACCCCCAACACCACTTTCCATCAGTTTGTATAGCAGACCCTCATGCCAAATTGAGTCGAAGGCTTTTTTGAAATCAACAAAGCATGAGAAGACTTTGCCTTTGTTTTGGTTTGTTTGGTTGTCAATTAGGGTGTTCAGGGAGAATACATGGTCTGTTGTACGGTAATTTGGTAAAAAGCCAATTTGACATTTGCTCAGTACATTGTTTTCATTGAGGAAATATGAGTCTGCTGTCTCTCTCTTTCTCTATCCCCCCCTCTCTCTCTCTCTATCCCTCTCTCTCTCTATCCCTCTTTCTCTCTATCACTCGTTCTCTCTCTCTCTCTCTCTATCCCTCGTTCTCTCTCTCTCTCTCCCTCTTTCTCTCTCGCCATCTCTCTCTATCCCTCTTTCTCTCTCTCTCTCTCCTTCTCTATGCCTCTCTCTCTCTCTCCCTCTCTCTCTCTCTCTCTATCTCTCTCTCTCTCTCTCTCTCTCTCTCCGCTCTCTATCCCTCTCTCTCTCTCTCTCTCTCTCTCGCTCTCTATCCCTCTCTCTCTCTCTCTCTCTCTCTCGCTCTCTATCCCTCTCTCTCTCTCTCTCTCTCTCTCTCTCTCTCTCTCTCTCTCTCTCTCTCTCTCTCTCTCTCTCTCTCTCTCTCTCTCTCTCTCTCTCTCTCTCTCTCTCTCTCTCTCTCTCTCTCTCTCTCTCTCTCTCTCTCTCTCTCTCTCTCTCTCTCTCTCTCTCTCTCTCTCTCTCGCTCTCGCTCTCGCTCTCTGCTTACCAGTCGTGTAGATTATTCAACAACTGCCCTTGAAGTCCTGAGCAGACAAACCAGAACAGCGACTTGAGGGGCGTTGTTAGCTCTCCTTTGTGTGTGTGTGTGTGTGTGTGTGTGTGTGTGTTCAGAACTTGCTGTCAATAATAAAGGACTGTTTGTTACATGAGTCAGACACAGCTATGAGAAACACTCCCAAGTTGCGTCCCTATTCACCATATAGTGCACTACTTCTGACCAGGGGCCTTATATAGGAAATAGTGCACTACTTCTGACCAGGGGCCTTATATAGGAAATAGTGCACTACTTCTGACCAGGGCCCTATGTAGGAAATAGTGCACTACTTCTGACCAGGGCCCTATGTAGGAAATAGTGCACTACTTTTGACCAGGGCCCTATATAGGAAATAGTGCACTACTTTTGACCAGGGCCCTATATAGGAAATAGTGCACTACTTTTGACCAGGGCCCTATATAGGAAATAGTGCACTACTTCTGACCAGGGCCCTATGTAGGAAATAGTGCACTACTTTTGACCAGGGCCCTATGTAGGAAATAGTGCACTACTTTTGACCAGGGCCCTATGTAGGAAATAGTGCACTACTTTTGACCAGGGCCCTATATAGGAAATAGTGCACTACTTTTGACCAGGGGCCTATATAGGAAATAGTACACTACTTCTGACCAGGGGCCTATATAGGAAATAGTGCACTACTTTTGACCAGGGCCCTATGTAGGAAATAGTGCACTACTTCTGACCACTTGGAACTACCCCCTAGTCATGTGTGGTCCCAGAGCCAAACTCTGAGTTCCAACCTGTAGATACACCTGACAGATATACACCACTATAATATATAGATATAGATATATAATATATAGATCTATAATATATAGTGTGAGACAAACTGGCAACACGTTACACAACATCTGTAGTTGTCTTGATGTTATAATATTATAAACAAATAGTTATAACATGTATTTAATAACCCCTTGAAAAACGGCACGCAGTTGTCAATGGTTTTAGCGGAGCTGGGGGCCCCCCTCCCCAGGCAAATGGAGCATTCTTCACCTTATTGTAACACGTGAATGATAATGACCTCTACAGCAGTTCTTAGCAGGTCATTCTTCATCTTATTGTGAATGATAATGACCTCTACAGCAGTTCTTAGCAGGTCATTCTTCATCTTATTGTGAATGATAATGACCTCTAAAGTAGTTCTTAGCAGGTCATTCTTCATCTTATTGTGAATGATAATGACCTCTACAGCAGTTCTTAGCAGGTCATTCTTCATCTTATTGTGAATGATAATGACCTCTACAGTAGTTCTTAGCAGGTCATTCTTCATCTTATTGTGAATGATAATGACCTCTACAGTAGTTCTTAACAGGTCATTCTTCATCTTATTGTGAATGATAATGACCTCTACAGTAGTTCTTAGCAGGTCATTCTTCACCTTATTGTGAATGATAATGACCTCTACAGTAGTTCTTAGCAGGTCATTCTTCACCTTATTGTGAATGATAATGACCTCTACAGTAGTTCTTAGCAGGTCATTCTTCATCTTATTGTGAATGATAATGACCTCTACAGTAGTTCTTAACAGGTCATTCTTCATCTTATTGTGAATGATAATGACCTCTACAGTAGTTCTTAGCAGCTCATTCTTCATCTTATTGTGAATGATAATGACCTCTACAGCAGTTCTTAGCAGGTCATTCTTCATCTTATTGTGAATGATAATGACCTCTACAGTAGTTCTTAGCAGCTCATTCTTCATCTTATTGTGAATGATAATGACCTCTACAGCAGTTCTTAGCAGGTCATTCTTCATCTTATTGTGAATGATAATGACCTCTACAGTAGTTCTTAGCAGGTCATTCTTCATCTTATTGTGAATGATAATGACCTCTACAGTAGTTCTTAGCAGGTCATTCTTCATCTTATTGTGAATGATAATGACCTCTACAGTAGTTCTTAGCAGCTCATTCTTCACCTTATTGTGAATGATAATGACCTCTACAGTAGTTCTTAACAGGTCATTCTTCACCTTATTGTGAAGGATAATGACCTCTACAGTAGTTCTTAACAGATCATTCTTCCTCTTATTGTGACATGTGAATGATAATGACCTCTACAGTAGTTCTTAGCAGCTCATTCTTCATCTTATTGTGAATGATAATGACCTCTACAGTAGTTCTTAGCAGCTCATTCTTCACCTTATTGTGAATGATAATGACCTCTACAGTAGTTCTTAACAGGTCATTCTTCACCTTATTGTGAAGGATAATGACCTCTACAGTAGTTCTTAACAGATCATTCTTCCTCTTATTGTGACATGTGAATGATAATGACCTCTACAGTAGTTCTTAACAGATCATTCTTCCTCTTATTGTGACATGTGAATGATAATGACCTCTACAGTAGTTCACACGGTCTAACAAATGCTGGGTTACAGGCGTTGAGACACTGAGTTGGGTTGTTGATCAGGGCACCCCCCTTGCCATCCCCAGCCTCTCAGTAGGCTCAGTGGTAAACTAGTCCTCCAGAACCCACCTGAGTGATGCCAGCTAGGCACCACTGGGGCGCCAAAGACTCACTGCTATCAGTTACTGGAAAAGTCCACCTTGGAGTCACCACTCTGGGAGATCCACTCAATTTCAACAAGCCGTCTCCAAGCCAATTCTTCTGATCTTGTTCAGATAAAAACCATCGCTAGCTAGTTAGCTAACCTCTCAATTGTCTTCGCAAACCGTCTGACTAGACGGTCCTAAAACGCCGTGGATCGATATACACCGAGTGGACAAAACGTTAGGAGCACCTTCCTCGTACTGAGTTGTACCCCCTTCTGCCCTCAGAACAGTCTCAATACGACAGGACATGGACTCCACAAGGTGTTGAAATCGTTCCACAGGGAGGCTGGCCCATGTTGACTCCACAAGGTGTTGAAATCGTTCCACAGGGAGGCTGGCCCATGTTGACTCCACAAGGTGTTGAAATCGTTCCACAGGGAGGCTGGCCCATGTTGACTCCACAAGGTGTTGAAATCGTTCCACAGGGAGGCTGGCCCATGTTGACTCCACAAGGTGTTGAAATCGTTCCACAGGGAGGCTGGCCCATGTTGACTCCACAAGGTGTTGAAATCGTTCCACAGGGAGGCTGGCCCATGTTGACTCCACAAGGTGTTGAAATCGTTCCACAGGGAGGCTGGCCCATGTTGACTCCACAAGGTGCTGAAATCGTTCCACAGGGAGGCTGGCCCATGTTGACTCCACAAGGTGTTGAAATCGTTCCACAGGGAGGCTGGCCCATGTTGACTCCACAAGGTGTTGAAATCGTTCCACAGGGAGGCTGGCCCATGTTGACTCTACAAGGTGTTGAAATCGTTCCACAGGGAGGCTGGCCCATGTTGACTCCACAAGGTGTTGAAATCGTTCCACAGGGAGGCTGGCCCATGTTGACTCCACAAGGTGTTGAAAGCGTTCCACAGGGATGCTGGCCCATGTTGACTCTACAAGGTGTTGAAATCGTTCCACAGGGAGGCTGGCCCATGTTGACTCCACAAGGTGTGGAAATCGTTCCACAGGGAAGTGGCCCATGTTGACTCCAAAGCTTCCCACAGTTGTGTCCACTTGGCTGGATGTCCTCTGGGTGGTGGACCATTCTTGTCACACACAGGAAACCAACAGCACTGCAGTTAATGACACACTTAAACCGGAGCGCCTGACACCTACTACCAAAGGCATTTAACTATTTTGTCTTGCCCATTCACACGCTGAATGACACACATATGCAATCCATGTCTCAATTCTCTCGAAGCTTCCAAATCTTTATTTAACCCGTCTCCTCCCCTTCATCTACACTGATTGAAGTGGATTTATGCTAGCAAAAATGTAAAGGAACTCTCTTTTGGCTCCTGTAAATTCTAGATAATACTACTGCAGGTCACTAGTTATCTGTAGAGAGAGAGAGAGAGAGAGAGGTTAGGAGCAGTGTCCGTTGGTGTTGTTAGAGATGGACACGGGTGGGGGTGGGGGTGGGGTGGTGTGGACAACAACATTCCAGTCATTCCTCTGGCACTAAGCTGGTCAGACTGGGCCGCAGCACCAGTTACAGCAACACAGGTGAATTGCTGTGTTTACGTGTTGTTGTACTGAGGAGCAGACATACTGTCCTGTACTAGACTGCAGTGTAATGCCTGAGGAGAAATAGATTAGTCACTGTGTCATGCTACCACCAAGCATGACTAGAGAGAGAGAGAGAGAGAGAGAGAGAGAGAGAGAGAGAGAGAGAGAGAGAGAGAGAGAGAGAGAGAGAGAGAGAGAGAGAGAGAGAGAGAGAGAGAGAGAGAGAGAGAGAGAGAGAGAGAGAGAGAGAGAGAGAGAGAGAGAGAGAGAGAGAGAGAGAGAGAGAGAGAGAGAGAGAGAGAGAGAGAGAGAGAGAGAGAGAGAGAGAGAGAGAGAGAGAGAGAGAGAGAGAGAGAGAGAGAGAGAGAGAGAGAGAGAGAGAGAGAGAGAGAGAGAGAGAGAGAGAGAGAGAGAGAGAGAGAGAGATCAGTAGTTTTGAACCATTTCCCATGCCGTAGTTTTGAACCATTTCCCATGCCGTAGTTTTAAAACTCTGTGCGTAGTGCTAAAACAATGACATCATTGTTGAATTCTGACATAGTTCTATAGTTGCCATGGTGCCCTAGTATTAGCCTAAGCAAAGAGCTCCTATAGTCACTGCACATATTTAGTTATTTGTAGGTGTTTTTAATAGGGTATTTTTTAGCAGCTGTTTTGTTTTTGATAACGTAGAGTTTTTAATGCATATATCTGGTGTTTTTAAGCCACAAATTTGCAGATTGACTGACAGGTTAACACTTTTAGGCTTGGCCAGCTAGCTTTTTAAATATATTGTTTTATAAATCTGGACACAATACCATCTTTTTGGTTTCACCCGGCTTCCTGTTCTTTAGAGAACATCATTTGAGGGGTCAACCTGAAGCGTGAGAGGAATGGGAGACAGAGGAACAGAGCAGTGCTGAGGCAGAGGACTCGTAGTGGAGGACAACTGGCTACTACTCTGACCTTTGTGTGGTGATCTATCTGGCACCCAGAGCTGCTGAGGCATCAATCACCCTGGTGGGCGTTATGCAGACTGGAAGAGGAGAGGTCCAGTAGCTGTAAGACTCAGGCTGGTTCCCAGACGTGCCCTCCTACAAGATCATCAGCAGACTCCATCAATATCATCTAGCATCCTCTATCTATCTCCCTCCCCTCAAGCCCTGAACTGAGCCTCTCTATCTCCAGAGGATGCAGCTTTCAAAGCCTTGGCCTCTATTGGTTGACCTGTCATGATATATTACTTGTTTGTTTGTTTTGCTCTTGAAGCTCTTAGAGAGTCTATGAAAAGCACTAAAGAAACGTAATAAATGATAATAAATATAAATGATAATGATTTAATCAGTTCCATGGTTGCTATGGCACCGTGAGGTTGCCTAGGCAGAGAGCTCCTGTACATTTTGTAATTATTTAATCATTTTTCAGTGTTTTTTTTAAATTATTGCCAAATGTGTCTAGATTAAGTCTGGATTGCATCTATATATTTGTTTCCTGCCTGTGAATTCATGGTAAATCATCTTTCTAAAGATAGCTAGCTAGCAATGCTACCAGGTTAGCCAGATAGGCTGGTCTATTCAAATCAAAATACATTATGTTTTGTTGTTTCAACAGCTTCCTGACCCAATGAGGAGAACTACAATGCATGGAGACAGGTAAGGACCATTTCATTGCTCAGGTTTCCTACGAAGTTATGAGCAGGCAGTCATTATCATGACTGAGTGAGAAGTCAAAAACGAACTTCATCTCATTCTACAAGACCAGAGAGTCAACGGCAGGGTGGCGAGGCGCTGGTGAAGAGTGAACTGTGCTGCCTGCCAATGGAGGACCTACTCATCTCCCCCTGTTGACCTCCTCCCTCTGCTCAAGCCATGTGGTTCCATATGTTGTAGGCTTGAAACACTCAACTTTCAACTCTAGCTGAAAATCATATTCCAGACCTTCTCTATCATATATCTGTATTTTTTTATTCTTGTTTGTTTTGCTTTTTCAAGCACTTTGGAATAAAGTTGAATAAATTATTATAGTTATTATTATCTTTATGTCATTTTTCCAATAATCTGTTATTGTGACATCACAATGGAGAGCTGTATGGATTTCTCTCTGAACTAATCGTTATTGTGATGTCACAATCACAATGAGATGTCAGAACGTTCCATGGCATTGTGACATCATAATGGCTGGGATGATGATGATGATGGTCTCCTCTGTGATGTGGGGTCAGGAAACGGATGTGTTCTAACCTGCCCTCTGTCCACTTCATGTCCTTTGCCTTCCTCTCTCTTTCTGTTCCTGTGTGTTGGACCTCCAGGGAGTTAGAAAAGGATGTAATACACACACACTCCCGGGCCACCAGGTCAGCTCCAACCCGATTGGATCATAGAGAGAGAGAGTGTGAGTGACACACTCCCGGGCCACCAGGTCAGCTCCAACCCGATTGGATCATATAGAGAGAGAGAGTGTGTGTATGTTTGTGCCAGTTCTACGCAACCATAAATGATGCCCTTTTGGTAAATGGTTCAAATCTGTAAAAAATATATATAATAATAACTTGGGGATGTTGTTCCCACTGTGATGATTAAAACTTATCCAAACCAGACACCGTGGAGAGATGGCAGCATTCATGCAAAGCTAAAAGGGTGAACCACTGCATTTAACCATGGCAAGGTGACTGGGAACATGGAGGACTACAAACAGTCCAGCTATGCCCTCCTTAAGGCAAGCACACAGTCCAGCTATGCCCTCCTTAAGGCAAGCACACAGTCCAGCTATGCCCTCCTTAAGGCAAGCACACAGTCCAGCTATGCCCTCCGTAAGGTAATCAAACAGTCCAGCTATGCCCTCCTTAAGGCAAGCACACAGTCCAGCTATGCCCTCTGTAAGGCAATCACACAGGCAAAACATCAGCACAGAGACAAAGTGGAATCACGATTCAATGGCTCAGACACCAGACGTACTTGGCAGGGACTCCAGACGATCACGGATTATAAAGGGAAAACCAGACACATCACAGACACTGATGTCTGGCTCCCGGACAAGCTAAACGCCTTCTTTGCCAGCCTACCATCACAAGGCATTCAAAGACTCTCAAAAATACAAATACAAACACCACTGATGAGGGACACCGTCGCTCACGAGGACGGTGAGCTCTCGTTCGCCGTGGTCAACGTGAGTAAGACATTTAAGCGTGTTAACCCTCGTAAGGCTACCGGCCCAGACAGCATCTTTAGCCGCGTCCTCAGAGCATGTGCAGACCAGCTGGCTGGAGTGTTTACGGACATATTCAATCTCTCTCTATCCCAGTCTGCCGTCACCAATTGCTTCAAGATGTCCACCATTGTTCCTGAAACCAAGAAAGCAAAGGTAACTGAACTAAATGACAATCGCCCCATAGCACTCTCTTCTGTCATCATGAAGTGCTTTGACAGGCTAGTTAAGGATCATATCACCTCCACCTTCTCCAATACCCTAGAGCCACCGCAATTTGCATACCACCCAAATAGATCTCCATCGCACTGCACACTGCCCTATCCCATCTGGACAAGAGGACTACCTATTCAAGAATGCTGTTCACTGAATACAGCTCAGCCTTCAACACCATAGTACCCTCCAAGCTCATCACTAAGCTTGGGGCCCTGGGTCTGAACCTCGCCCTGTTCAACTGGGTCCTGGACTTCCTGACAGGCCGCCCCCAGGTGGTGAAGGTAGGCAACAACGCCTACCTAACTGATCCTCAACACAGGGGCCCCACAAGGGTGCGTGCTCAGCCCCCTCCTTTACTCCCTGTTCACCCATGACTCCCTGTTCCAACTCAATCATCAAGTCTGCAGACGACACAACAGTAGTAGGCCTGATTACCAACAACGACGAGCCAACCTACAAGGTGGAGGTGAGGGCCCTGGGAGAGTGGTGCCGGGAAAATAGCCCCTACCTCAACATCATCAAAACGAAGGAGCTGATCGTGGACTTCAGGAGATAGCAGAGGGAGCCACGCCCCTATCCACATTGACGGAACCACAGTGGAGAAGTGAAAAGCTTCAAGTTCCTCGGCGTACACATCACTGACATTCTGAAATGGTCCATCCACATAGACAGTGTGGTGAAGAAGGTGCAACAGCACCTCTTCAACCTCAGGAGGCTGAAGAAATTTGAGCCACGGCCTGTTCACCCCGCTACCATCTAGAAGATCATCAAGGACCTCAGCCATCCGAGCCACTGCCTGTTCACCCCGCCACCATCTAGAAGATCATCAAGGACCTCAGCCATCCGAGCCACGGCCTGTTCACCCCGCCACCATCTAGAAGATCATCAAGGACCTCAGCCATCCGAGCCACGGCCTGTTCACCCCACTACCATCTAGAAGATCATCAAGGACCTCAGCCATCCGAGCCACGGCCTGTTCACCCCACTACCATCTAGAAGATCATCAAGGACCTCAGCCATCCGAGCCACTGCCTGTTCACCCCGCTACCATCTAGAAGATCATCAAGGACCTCAGCCATCCGAGCCACTGCCTGTTCACCCCGCCACCATCTAGAAGATCATCAAGGACCTCAGCCATCCGAGCCACTGCCTGTTCACCCCGCTACCATCTAGAAGATCATCAAGGACCTCAGCCATCCGAGCCACGGCCTGTTCACCCCGCTACCATCTAGAAGATCATCAAGGACCTCAGCCAACCGAGCCACGGCCTGTTCACCCCGCTACCATCTAGAAGATCATCAAGGACCTCAGCCATCCGAGCCACTGCCTGTTCACCCCGCTACCATCTAGAAGATCATCAAGGACCTCAGCCATCCGAGCCACGGCCTGTTCACCCCGCCACCATCTAGAAGATCATCAAGGACCTCAGCCATCCGAGCCACTGCCTGTTCACCCCGCCACCATCTAGAAGATCATCAAGGACCTCAGCCATCCGAGCCACTGCCTGTTCACCCCGCCACCATCTAGAAGATCATCAAGGACCTCAGCCATCCGAGCCACTGCCTGTTCACCCCGCTACCATCTAGAAGATCATCAAGGACCTCAGCCATCCGAGCCACTGCCTGTTCACCCCGCTACCATCTAGAAGATCATCAAGGACCTCAGCCATCCGAGCCACGGCCTGTTCACCCCTCTACCATCTAGAAGATCATCAAGGACCTCAGCCATCCGAGCCACGGCCTGTTCACCCTGGCACCATCTAGAAGGCGGAGTCAGTAGAGGTGCATCAAAGCTGGGATCGAGACTCTGAAAAACAGCTTCTATCTCCAGGCCAGAAGGTTAAATAGTCATCACTCGTCTGCCTCTGCCCAGTACCCTGCCCTAAACAGTAGTCACTGTCACTATCCGGCATACCACCCTGTACTCAACCCTGCACCTTTAGAGACTGCTGCCCTAAACTTTAGTCACTGTTACTATCTGGCATACCACCCTGTACTCAACCCTGCACCTTTAGAGACTGCTGCCCTAAACTTTAGTCACTGTCACTATCCGGCATACCACCCTGTACTCAACCCTGCACCTTAGAGACTGCTGCCCTATGTACATAGTCGTCTAATACTGGTCACTTTAATCATGTTTACATCCTGTTTTACCCACTTCATATGTATATACTGTATTCTAGTCCAAATGTATCCTATTTAACTATTGTTTTACATATAATATTTTCTACAGATATAGTATATATTCTATCCTACATACTCTACAGATATACTACATATTCTACAGATATACTACATACTCTACAGATATGCTACATACTCTACAGATATACTACATACTCTACAGATATACTACATATTCTACAGATATGCTACATATTCTATCCTACATACTCTACAGATATGCTACATATTCTACAGATATACTACATACTCTACAGATATGCTACATATTCTACAGATATGCTACATATTATATCCTACATACTCTACAGATATGCTACATATTCTATCCTACATACTCTACAGATATGCTACATATTCTATCCTACATACTCTACAGATATACTACATATTCTACAGATATACTATATATTCTACAGATATACTACATATTCTACAGATATACTACATATTCTACAGATATACTACATATTCTACAGATATACTACATACTCTACAGATATGCTACATATTCTATCCTACATACTCTACAGATATGCTACATATTCTATCCTACATACTCTACAGATATACTACATATTCTACAGATATACTACATATTCTACAGATAAACTACATATTCTACAGATATACTACATACTCTACAGATATACTACATACTCTACAGATATACTACATACTCTACAGATATACTACATACTCTACAGATATACTACATACTCTACAGATATACTACATATTATACAGATATACTACATATTCTACAGATATACTACATATTCTACAGATATACTACATATTCTACAGATATACTACATATTCTACAGATATACTATATATTCTATCTACATATTCTACAGATATACTACATATTCTACAGATATACTACATATTCTATCGATATACTACATATTCTACAGATATGCTACACATTCTACAGATATACTATATATTCTATCCTACAGATATACTATATATTCTACAGATAAACTACATCTTCTACAGATATACTACATATTCTACAGATATACTACATATTCTATCCTACATATTCTACAGATATACTATATATTCTACAGATATACTACATATTCTATCCTACATATTCTACAGATATACTATATATTCTACAGATAAACTACATATTCTACAGATACAGTGCCTTGCGAAAGTATTCGGCCCCCTTGTACTTTGCGACCTTTTGCCACATTTCAGGCTTCAAACATAAAGATATAAAACTGTATTTTTTTGTGAAGAATCAACAACAAGTGGGACACAATCATGAAGTGGAACGACATTTATTGGATATTTCAAACTTTTTTAACAAATCAAAAACTGAAAAATTGGGCGTGCAAAATTATTCAGCCCCCTTAAGTTAATACTTTGTAGCGCCACCTTTTGCTGCGATTACAGCTGTAAGTCGCTTGGGGTATGTCTCTATCAGTTTTGTACATCGAGAGACTGAAATTTTTTCCCATTCCTCCTTGCAAAACAGCTCGAGCTCAGTGAGGTTGGAGGAGAGCATTTGTGAACAGCAGTTTTCAGTCCTTTTCACAGATTCTCGATTGGATTCAGGTCTGGACTTTGACTTGGCCATTCTAACACCTGGATATGTTTATATTTGAATCATTCCATTGTAGATTTTGCTTTATGTTTTGGATCATTGTCTTGTTGGAAGACAAATCTCCGTCCCAGTCTCAGGTCTTTTGCAGACTCCATCAGGTTTTCTTCCAGAATGGTCCTGTATTTGGCTCCATCCATCTTCCCATCAATTTTAACTATCTTCCCTGTCCCTGCTGAAGAAAAACAGGCCCAAACCATGATGCTGCCACCACCATGTTTGACAGTGGCGATGGTGTGTTCAGCTGTGTTGCTTTTACGCCAAACATAACGTTTTGCATTGTTGCCAAAAAGTTCAATTTTGGTTTCATCTGACCAGAGCACCTTCTTCCACATGTTTGGTGTGTCTCCCAGGTGGCTTGTGGCAAACTTTAAACAACACTTTTTATGGATATCTTTAAGAAATGGCTTTCTTCTTGCCACTCTTCCATAAAGGCCAGATTTGTGCAATATACGACTGATTGTTGTCCTATGGACAGAGTCTCCCACCTCAGCTGTAGATCTCTGCAGTTCATCCAGAGTGATCATGGGCCTCTTGGCTGCATCTCTGATCAGTCTTCTCCTTGTATGAGCTGAAAGTTTAGAGGGACGGCCAGGTCTTGGTAGTTTTGCAGTGGTCTGATACTCCTTCCATTTCAATATTATCGCTTGCACAGTGCTCCTTGGGATGTTTAAAGCTTGGGAAATCTTTTTCTATCCAAATCCGGCTTTAAACTTCTTCACAACAGTATCTCGGACCTGCCTGGTGTGTTCCTTGTTCTTCATGATGCTCTCTGCGCTTTTAACGGACCTCTGAGACTATCACAGTGCAGGTGCATTTATACGGAGACTTGATTACACACAGGTGGATTGTATTTATCATCATTAGTCATTTAGGTCAACATTGGATCATTCAGAGATCCTCACTGAACTTCTGGAGAGAGTTTGCTGCACTGAAAGTAAAGGGGCTGAATAATTTTGCACGCCCAATTTTTCAGTTTTTGATTTGTTAAAAAAGTTTGAAATATCCAATAAATGTCGTTTCACTTCATGATTGTGTCCCACTTGTTGTTGATTCTTCACAAAAAAATACAGTTTTATATCTTTATGTTTGAAGCCTGAAATGTGGCAAAAGGTCGCAAAGTTCAAGGGGGCCGAATACTTTCGCAAGGCACTGTATACTACATATTCTACAGATATACTACATATTCTACAGATATACTACATATTCTACAGATATACTACATATTCTACAGATATACTACATATTCTACAGATATACTACATATTCTACAGATATACTACATATTCTACAGATATGCTACATATTCTACAGATAAACTACATATTCTACAGATATACTACATATTCTACAGATATACTACATATTCTACAGATATACTACATATTCTACAGATATACTACATATTCTACAGAAACACTACATATTCTATCCTACATATTCTACAGATATACTATATATATTCTACAGATATACTATATATTCTATCCATATACTGTCCATATCTATCTATCTATCTATATATATATATATATTATAATGATTATATATATTTATATTCCGGACTCTGACATTGCTCATCCTGATATTTCTCCATTACATGATTTTACTTTTTTAGTGTTGAGTGTATTGTTTTATATTGTTAGATATTACTGCACTGTTGGGAGCTAGAAACATAAGCATTTCACTACTACACTATAACATCTGCTAAGCATGTGTCACCACCAATACACTTCGATTTGACTTTTCATTTGAATTGCCTCTATATATATATATATATATATATATATATATATATATATATATATATATATATATATATATATATATATATATATATATATATGTGAGCGACAACATTGCTTTGACGTTGCAATGCCTGATGGTAAGTACAGTGACCGGCCACTAGGTCTAAATGTATTCTGCTTTCATTCAACTGTTTATTCGTTACTGATCCGGCGTGGCTGGAACATGCACACTCCACTCCGGGTTTTCCTCTGTGCCGTTGGGCTACTCACAGCCTCTAGCTGGTTTTGACTAAACTCTCGTCCTGATATCGCTCCGCTGGCATGGAGGAGGATAGGTCTTGATGATTGTGATGGTGGCAGCGAACAGCTACTAGCGACCAGCCGAGAGATCACGGCCACCGCGGGTGTCTTCAGGATTTCGCTGTGCACCAGTTCACGGGACCCGGTTCCCTATCACGACAACTCTTCTTCACGTTCAGCTTAAGGATTTTTACCGACCAAACCAATGAAATGCAGCAAGTTCACGGAGCAACTCCGGAGCCCCTTCGGTTCAAACAGCAAAACTTTTTCACAAAGGACAACATAATAAAACAACGGCGAGCTCGAGGCAGCGTCGGTCTGTTATGTGTGTGAGTGGGAATCGGAGGCAGTGATGATCGCCTGTAGCTTAATATCCGGTTGTTTCCTATGGACTTATTACCTTTGCTAATAGTCTGGCCGCGGTTGATGTGTTGATTTATACGGACCAGCCTGCTCGTTCTTGAAGCCTTCGTGCTGGGCTATGGGATATTGTTATCGGTGTTTTTCATGGACGGGACAAGGTGATATTTGAAAACCGTGTTGAATGGTGGAGCCTCCGCGTCCTGTC
Organism: Oncorhynchus mykiss; assembly: GCF_013265735.2. NCBI lineage: Eukaryota > Metazoa > Chordata > Actinopteri > Salmoniformes > Salmonidae > Oncorhynchus > Oncorhynchus mykiss. The sequence continues at coordinate 1,336,761 of NW_023493658.1, forward strand.
CCGAAGGAGGGAACAAGAATCAACACCGATCACCGTTTGTTTACTGTCCTTACGGTCATTTGAATCACCCGGTCCGTCTTGTTCGTCATTTAATCTAACTACCATCTCCCGTTTCCCAGTAACATTTAGCCTAGAAGACGAAGAGACTACTTTGAGGCTTGAGGGGAATCAAAACTTAGTCCAAAATACTATCATTTCGGGTGAATGATGGGGGACTTTGCAACCCCCGCTGCCGCGAACGGCAGTAACATTTGCATCAACAACAATGCCATGGCGAGTGGCATGAATCCGGGTGTAAACCCCAACAACGTGGGCATACCAAAACACAGCACGGTCGTGGAGAGACTACGGCAGAGGATAGAAGGGTGCAGGCGGCACCATGTCAACTGTGAGAACCGTTACCAGCAAGCCCACGCCGAGCAGCTGGAGCTCGAGCGGAGGGAGACGGTGAGTCTCTACCAGCGGAGCCTGGAGCAGAGGGCGAAGAAGTCTGCCAACAGCAAGCATCAGAGTAAACAGCAAGACCCCGAGTCGGCGTCTTCGACGGAGCAGAGGAACAACACACTTATAGCGGTAAGTTAAAGAGACGGTCACCGGGCCAAGATGCCCGTGGTTTTAGTCTACTCTACATAGTACACACACTACCCCCCCCCCCCCCACACCCCCGTTAAGTTGGGCTACATCTCCTTCGCCCCCGCCGGAAAAGTTGAGATCATTCTTGTAACTGCGCTTCAGTGAACTGCTTTGAACTCACTCTACGGTTGTTTCAAAACAGTGTGCCAACAAGCGCTTGTGTTTACAAAGTACACAATCCACTCACTTCCCTCTTTGTAGCCAACAACTAACTTTGCGCCTTGTTGTATTTTCATAAAATCTCTTTCCGACTCTGTGATCCCTTTTGAGAGCAATGCTGCTGTTTTGCTTTTAGCCCAGGCTAACGTTAGCATCGGAAGCTAACTGGGGAGAGTGTCCATAGTTAACGTTAGCATCGGAAGCTAACTGGGGAGAGTGTCCATAGTTAACGTTAGCATCGGAAGCTAACTGGGGAGAGTGTCCATAGTTAGCATAGGAAGCTAACTGGGGAGAGTGTCCATAGTTAGTGTTAGCATCGGAAGCTAACTGGGGAGAGTGTCCATAGTTAGCATAGGAAGCTAACTGGGGAGAGTGTCCATAGTTAGTGTTAGCATAGGAAGCTAACTGGGGAGAGTGTCCATAGTTAACGTTAGCATCGGAAGCTAACTGGGGAGAGTGTCCATAGTTAACGTTAGCATAGGAAGCTAACTGGGGAGAGTGTCCATAGTTAGTTGGTTGAACACGTTTTCGGGGGGACTACTTGATATGCGGATTACTTTTAAACTGTCGGACGAAGTTCCACACGAGTTGTTTTGTCTTTGGTAGTTTAACTGTTACATTTTTCTCTGCGGAAACTTGTTGCAACATTGTTTTCCTGCTCAGCAACCATTCTCGCCCACGGTTGATCACATTGATGCCAGCATTTTCCAGTTGTTAATAACAGTAAAGCACATTTCCAGCTATACTTAAAATATGAATCTCATAACGGTTGAGAGTACTATAGTAGCCCAAATATGTCTCCAGTCGTGATTTCTACTTGGCAGTCTCGTCTAGGTGTGTGAGGGGGAAACAGACGCAGAATAACAACATACTAGACTACTAGACATCTTGATAAATCAAGAAGCTACTCGACAGGGACGTAATAAACCTATAGGCTACTGTCTGAACTTTAGTTTAGCGGGGTGATGATAGAATAGTCTAATACTACACTGTTATGTGGATAGATAACTTTCGCTTTTGATAGAGCTAGATTAACAGACAATGACCAATGCATTACGGTGTATTCCGATTGTATGATGAAACATCGTATGTTTATGTTCACTATTAATTCGCTATTAAACTGATTATGGCAGTAGGCAGATTATGCAATATTCGTTTTATCATAAATCGGTGTAAAGTCAATATCGAAGTAACCACACAACGATTAAACAACCATTTTTTTATTTTTTATATATGTTTTTAATGTTTCCGATTATTAGGACATGTAAACGTCTTAATATAATAATTGACGCTCCAGCAGTTGATCTGCGCATGTGTCAGCACCAGCCGAGGGAGGTGTCCTCTGTAGCACGAGTGTTGATTTGTGCGTTGTGAACCGTCTTTGGGATCACGACTTTAAAACCATAAGCCTCTGTGAAAAGGAGAAACCAAGAGACAATTATCTCTCTCCTTGTTCATTCACACCTCTACAACAGCGAGTCGGAATGCGACGACATAGGCCCTTTTGTTGTAGCCGGGGCCAATATGCCTTTCAAATGCTAAGTGGTGTCTCGTTGGCGCTCTCCTTTCTGGAGGCAACCTACTAGGTAGCAAACAAGGAGGAGATAACGCTACTCCCCCCCTCCGTCTCGCCGTTTTTAAGAGTCGTATGTCGCGGAGAGGCAGCGGTGATTGCAATAGAAAAACGACCTACCGCTTCGTGTGGACGTTTAACCGAACCGCCCATTAGCTGCTCTTAAGGAAACAGTAGCACCGTTTCATGTATTTGTTTTCACTCTCTCTTCTATCTCCCTTTCCCTGCCTGAGCCCAGAAAGAGACCCACTACTAGGCGGCAGCTAGATGGCTGTATTCACTCTATATGTTACAAACCAAGGCTCAGGCAGTAGCTTACAAAACTATACATTCGAATGTTATCGGTCACTTATCGGTCACATACACGTGATTAGCAGATGTTATTGCCGGTGTCGCGAAATGCTTGTGTTTCTAGCTACGACGGTGCAGTAATATCTAACAAATAATATCTAACAAATGACACAACGTATACCCAATACACACATCTAAGTAGGCATTAATTAAGACTATCTATATACATATGGATGAGCGATGTCAGAGCGGAACGGACTAAGGTGCAGTAGAATAGTATAGAAGTGCGCGTGAAATGGTCGCTCTGTAGAGCCCCGCAAAACGCTTTGTGTCCTAAATGGCAGCCTATTCCCTATTGGATCTGGTCTAAAGTAGTGCACTAAATAGGGAATAGGGTGCCGTTTGAGATGGAGCCTAGGTTCTCTCTCTCGCCCCATAAGGTCCCAGACACACCCGTGGGAGGCACGACAGCCCCCTGTAATTATGGTAAACATTAGGCAGCTATTAGATTGAGAGGAGGGAGCCCTTTGGATTTCATGCTGCCTTTACCCATCAGCCACCACTATTACAGGCTTAGGAAGGTCTCCTCTGTGGTCTTCTCTTCTCACAGCCGTTGAACCCTGAGTCTGGCGAGAGAGACCGTCTCTTTGGAGATGAGAGCAGACTGCCTCGGTGCAAGAAGTCATCAGGAGGATATTTGCCTTGTCAAGCGGTCTAATAACTAGTGAAATCTAGGCAGTGTATGTTGTTATGAGTAGTAGTGTAGGACATTTTATACAGTGAGTGACACCAATTATTACCAACATGTACATTACATCAGCTCATATCGGAGCGCGGATTCTCTCTCCTCTCCAGTCTACACACCTTCTCTGTCTCTGTCTGTGTTGGGGTCTCTCTCCTCTCCAGTCTACACACCTTCTCTGTCTGTCTGTGCTGGGGTCTCTCTCCTCTCCAGTCTACACACCTGTCCTTCTCTGTCTGTGTCGGGGTCTCTGTCCCTCCTCTGTCTGTGTCGGGGTCTCTGTCCCTCCTCTGTCTGTGTCGGGGTCTCTGTCCCTCCTCAGTCTGTGTCAGGGTCTCGTTCCTCCTCCTCTCTGTCTGTGTCGGGGTCTCGTTCCTCCTCCTCTCTGTCTGTGTCGGGGTCTCTGTCCCTCCTCAGTCTGTGTCGGGGTCTCGTTCCTCCTCCTCTCTGTCTGTGTCGGGGTCTCGTTCCTCCTCCTCTCTGTCGGGGTCTTGTTCCTCCTCCTCCTCTGTGTCGGCGTCTCGTTCCTCCTCCAGAGGTGAAGGGCCTTCCCTCTACCCTTGTATTCTCTTGGTGTTTCTGTCGTCTCTCTCTGGGAGGTTCTGTCACTCGTTCCACAGTGTTGTGTTGAAGCTAACTGGAGAGCTGTGTGTTGTAGGTCAGTAGTGTAACCCTCAGGTTATAACTAGTCTGTTAATACTCACGAAGGGGTTATAAACCCTTTATTACCAGTCTACACAGCATATAAACATTCAGGTTTACATAACTGTGTGCTGTGTTTCGCTGGACACAGACATGCTCAGGCCAGAGTTGGTATCTGTCCCACGACTCCTCTCCTTGGCATGCTCTCTAGTATGGAATGACACACACACTCTCCTGGCAGAATGGATGGAGTGTGGGTGGCTGAGTTTCATTTATTTTCTGTCCCACTGAGGTGTTCCTTTTCTCCTTCTCTGCCCCCCCCCCCCTGTTCCTCTGCTCTCCTCCCTTCCTCTTCCCCTCATGGTCTTCTCCTCTCCCCTCTGACTCTACCTCTCTACCATTCTCCTCTCCCCTCTGACTCTACCTCTCTACCATTCTCCTCTCCCCTCTGACTCTACCTCTCTACCATTCTCCTCTCTTCCTAACTTTTTCCTCCCTCTCCAGTCTCTCCCCCTCTCCTCCTATCCTCCCCTCCCTCCCCCTCCTATCCCCCCTCTCCTCCTATCCTCCCCTCTCCTCCTCTCCTCCTATCCTCCCCTCTCCTCCTATCCTCCCCTCTCCTCCTATCCCCCCTCTCCTCCTATCCTATCCTCCCCTCCCTCCCTCCCCCTCCTATCCTCCCTCTCCTCCTATCCTCCCCTCCCTCCCCCTCCTATCCCCCCTCTCCTCCTATCCTACCCTCCCTCCCCCCTCTCCTCCTATCCTCCCCTCCCTCCCTCCCCCTCCTATCCTCCCTCTCCAGTGTCCCTCCCCCTATCCTACCCTCCCTCCCCCTCCTATCCCCTCCCCTCTCCCTCCCTGCTATCCGGTGTCAGTATTATCTAAAGTGGTGGTGGTATATATTGTTAATACAGTCTGGGATCGCTGCCCAGTAGCTATATTTAACCCAGTGAGCTGGCATGGAACTGACACACACACACACACACACACACACACACACACACACACAGAGGAGGCCCGTGGACGCCGAAATCACACGCAGTGTACAACCCGCCAAACTACCCCTCAATCACAACAGGGCTCAGAGCTGCTCTCTCTCTTCATATTCTGCTGTTTTCTCTCTGTCTCTGGGATTCCTCTCTCTCTCTCTCTCTCTCTCTCTCTCCTCCTCCTCTACATCTCTCTGTCTCTGGGATTCCTCTCTCTCTCTCTCTCTCTCTCTCTCCTCCTCCTCTACATCTCTCCGTCTCTGGGATTCCTCTCTCTCTCTCTCTCTCTCTCTCTCTCTCTCTCTCTCTCCTCCTCCTCTACATCTCTCTGTCTCTGGGATTCCTCTCTCTCTCTCTCTCTCTCTCTCTCTCTCTCTCTCTCTGTCTCTCTCCTCCTCCTCTACATCTCTCTGTCTCTGGGATTCCTCTCTCTCTCTCTCTCTCTCCTCCTCCTCTACATCTCTCTGTCTCTGGGATTCCTCTCTCTCTCTCTCTCTGGCTCTCCCCTCCTCCTTTCGGTCTGTCTCTCTCCTCCTCCTCTACCTCTCTCTGTTTCGTACCCCCCCCTCTCCTTCTCTCTGTGTGGATGTTTTTAATTTGGCCAGGCTATGTGACCACATTCCCCTCCTTCCAGGCACGTCCACATGTTCATCAGGCTGGCCTGCACCCTGTACTAGGCCTCTCTCCACAGCCTCACACTGTGTACGCAGAGAAGTGAGTGTGTCCCTGTGTGTGTGTCCCTGTGTGTGTGTCCCTGTGTGTGTCCTTGTCTGTGTGTGTGTGAGCGTGTCCCTGTGTGTGTCCCTGTGTGTGTGTGTCCCTGTGTGTGTGTGTCCCAGTGTGTGTGAGTAATGTTATGTTCTTCTCTAAAATACCTCTGTGGATAGTAGTGCCAACAATGGCCAAAGTCCCAGCAGAGTAGAATGTGTATTGAAGACTTCCCCGTCTACTTGACCAGATAGATCCTGAACCATTACACCACAACAGGGCATTTCTACACAGGCCTGTCTGGGAGGAGATCCTGGGTCATTACACCACAACAGGGCATTTCTACACAGGCCTGTCTGGGAGGAGATCGACTGGATCATTACACCACAACAGGGCATTTCTACACAGGCCTGTCTGGGAGGAGATCCTGGACCATTACACCACAACAGGGCATTTATACACAGGCCTGTCTGGGAGGAGATCCTGGGTCATTACACCACAACAGGGCATTTCTACACAGGCCTGTCTGGGAGGAGATCCTGGGTCATTACACCACAACAGGGCATTTCTACACAGGCCTGTCTGGGAGGAGATCGACTGGATCATTTCTTGTTTTACTTTTTGGCTTTGATGACCCATTAGTTCCCCTGGTTGTGTGTTTGTGTGTGTGTGTGTGTTTGAATGTTCTTTATGCACCTGAAGACAGTCTGTTGTGTTGTGTTGAACTGTAGCAACGTCACAGGAGAATAGCTGCACACACACACATAGGTACACATCGACCCACATTTCCCATGCCTGACCTATACACAGGGGTGGCAGGGGGCCTCGGGGTTACAGCATTGGCCCCCGTAACCAAAAGGTTGCTGGTTCGAATCCCAGAGCCGCCAACGTAAAAACAAAAATCAGCTGCTGTGCCCTTGACCAAGGCACTTCACCGCGACCCCACTGGCTGCTGGTATCTCTTCACCCTGACCCCACTGGCTGCTGGTATCTCTTCACCGTGACCCCACTGGCTGCTGGTATCACTTCACCGTGACCCCACTGGCTGCTGGTATCTCTTCACCGTGACCCCACTGGCTGCTGGTATCACTTCACCGCGACCCCACTGGCTGCTGGTATCTCTTCACCCTGACCCCACTGGCTGCTGGTATCTCTTCACCGTGACCCCACTGGCTGCTGGTATCACTTCACCGTGACCCCACTGGCTGCTGGTATCTCTTCACCGTGACCCCACTGGCTGCTGGTATCACTTCACCGTGACCCCACTGGCTGCTGGTATCTCTTCACCCTGACCCCACTGGCTGCTGGTATCTCTTCACCCTGACCCCACTGGCTGCTGGTATCTCTTCACCGCGACCCCACTGGCTGCTGGTATCTCTTCACCCTGACCCCACTGGCTGCTGGTATCTCTTCACCGTGACCCCACTGGCTGCTGGTATCTCTTCACCCTGACCCCACTGGCTGCTGGTATCTCTTCACCGTGACCCCACTGGCTGCTGGTATCTCTTCACCCTGACCCCACTGGCTGCTGGTATCTCTTCACCGTGACCCCACTGGCTGCTGGTATCTCTTCACCCTGACCCCACTGGCTGCTGGTATCTCTTCACCGTGACCCCACTGGCTGCTGGTATCTCTTCACCCTGACCCCACTGGCTGCTGGTATCTCTTCACCCTGACCCCACTGGCTGCTGGTATCTCTTCACCCTGACCCCACTGGCTGCTGGTATCTCTTCACCCTGACCCCACTGGCTGCTGGTATCTCTTCATCCTGACCCCACTGGCTGCTGGTATCTCTTCACCGTGACCCCACTGGCTGCTGGTATCTCTTCACCCTGACCCCACTGGCTGCTGGTATCTCTTCACCCTGACCCCACTGGCTGCTGGTATCTCGTCACCCTGACCCCACTGGCTGCTGGTATCTCGTCACCCTGACCCCACTGGCTGCTGGTATCTCTTCACCCTGACCCCACTGGCTGCTGGTATCTCTTCACCCTGACCCCACTGGCTGCTGGTATCTCTTCACCCTGACCCCACTGGCTGCTGGTATCTCAGGGGGGAGTTGTTGTTTTACTAGTGTGATCAGCCAGTTAGATCAGCTAGCTGTGTGTCTTGTTGTATTAGTAGTGTGATCAGCCAGTTAGATCAGCTAGCTGTGTGTCTTGTTGTTTTATTAGTGTGATCAGCCAGTTAGATCAGCTAGCTGTGTGTCATGTTGTTTTAGTGTGATCAGCCAGTTAGATCAGCTAGCTGTGTGTCTTGTGTCTGAGATGTAACCCCACTTTACATTATTGATGCTGGCCAGCCACTCCTGACACACGCACACACACACATGTTAATTATGAATGATGACATCGCTATACCCCCACAATGACATCGCTATACCCCCACAATGACATCGCTATAGTCCCACAATGACATCGCTATACCCCCACAATGACATCGCTATACCCCCACAATGACATCTCTATACCCCACAATGACATCACTATACCCCCACAATGACATTTCTATACCCCACAATGACATCACTATACCCCCACAATGACATTTCTATACCCCCACAATGACATCACTATACCCCATAATGACATCGCTATACCCCACAATGACATCACTATACCCCCACAATGACATCACTATACCCCCACAATGACATCACTATACCCCATAATGACATCACTATACCCCCACAATGACATTTCTATACCCCCACAATGACATCGCTATACCCCCACAATGACATCTCTATACCCCACAATGACATCGCTATACCCCACAATGACATCACTATACCCCCACAATGACATCACTATACCCCCACAATGACATCACTATACCCCACAATGACACTTGAGACTTGTCCCGAAGCTTAGGGTCGTTGTTGTGGAAGGTGAACCCTCATCTGAGCGCTCTGGAGCAGGTTTTCATCAAGGATCTCTCTGAACATTTCTCCGTTCATCTTTCCCTCGATCCTGACTAGTCTCCCAGTCCCTGCTTCTGATTAACACCCCCACAGCCTGATGCTGCCACCACCATGCTTCACCGTAGGGATGGTGCCAGGTTTCCTCCAGACATGACGCTTGGCATTCAGGCCAAAGAGTTCAATCTTGGTTTCACCAGACCAGAGAATCTTTTTTTTCATGGTCCGAGTCCTTTAGGTGCCTTTTGGCAAACTCCAAGCGGGCTGTCATGTACTGAGGAGTGGTTTACACACACACATACCCCCCCCCCCCCCCCCCCCACACACACACACACACACACACACACCCCCCAGAGTGTGTCGTCACCCTGTGTAGCATGAGGCAGATGGGACACAGTGGACATCAGCTTGGCTCTGAGGGACACCTGCTGCTAACACAATCCATACTCTACCTCTACCTCCCCTCCCCTCTACCTCTACCTCCCCTCTACCTCTACCTCTAACACAATCCCCTCTCCACTCTCCTCTCCTCTCTCCCCTCCTCTCTATCACTCTCCTCTCTCCTCTCTCCCCTCCTCTCTAACCCTCTCTCCTCTCCTCTCTACCCCTCTCTCCTCTCCTCTCTACCCTCCTCTCTACCACTCTCCTCTCTCCTCTCTCCCCTCCTCTCTAACCCTCTCTCCCCTCCTCTCTACCCCTCTCTCCTCTCCTCTCTCCCCTCCTCTCTACCACTCTCCTCTCTCCTCTCTCCCCTCCTCTCTAACCCTCTCTCCCCTCCTCTCTACCCCTCTCTCCTCTCCTCTCTCCCCTCCTCTCTACCACTCTCCTCTCTCTCCTCCTCTCTAACCCTCTCTCCTCTCCTCTCTACCCCTCTCTCCTCTCCTCTCTACCCTCCTCTCTACCACTCTCCTCTCTCCTCTCTCCCCTCCTCTCTAACCCTCTCTCCCCTCCTCTCTACCCCTCTCTCCTCTCCTCTCTCCCCTCCTCTCTACCACTCTCCTCTCTCCCCTCCTCTCTAACCCTCTCTCCCCTCCTCTCTACCCCTCTCTCCTCTCCTCTCTCCCCTCCTCTCTACCACTCTCCTCTCTCCTCTCTCCCCTCCTCTCTAACCCTCTCTCCTCTCCTCTCTACCCCTCTCTCCTCTCCTCTCTCCCCTCCTCTCTACCACTCTCCTCTCTCCTCTCTCCCCTCCTCTCTAACCCTCTCTCCCCTCCTCTCTACCCCTCTCTCCTCTCCTCTCTCCCCTCCTCTCTACCCCTCTCTCCTCTCCCCTCTCCCATCCCCTCTACCCCCCCATCTCCTGTCCTCTCCTCCACCCCAGAGGTGATCTCTTGTTCATCCTAGCTGACTTAGTCCACTAAATCTCTCTCTGCTCTTCACGCCCACGACAACCAAGAGGCCAAATCCTCATCTAAGTAGGAATTACTCTGCAGGCTCAGGTTTACCTAGCTACCTGTATATACGCACGCACGCACGCACGCACGCACGCGCACACACACACACACACACACACACACACACACACACACACACACACACACTGAATGACTCCCTCCCTCCCTCCCCTATGTTCTCTCTCTCTCTGTCTGTGTGTGTCCTCTATGTTCTGTGTGTGTGTGTGTGTCCTCTATGATCTCTCTCGCTCTGTCTGTGTGTGTCCTCTATGTTATGTGTGTGTGTGTGTGTCCTCTATGATCTCTCTCTCTCTGTCTGTGTGTGTCCTCTATGTTCTGTCTGTGTGTGTCCTCTATGTTGTCTGTGTGTGTCCTCTATGTTCTCTGTGTGTGTGTGTCCTCTATGTTCTCTGTGTGTGTGTGTCCTCTATGTTCTCTGTGTGTGTGTGTCCTCTATGTTCTCTGTGTGTGTGTGTCCTCTATGATCTCTGTGTGTCTATGTTCTCTGTGTGTGTGTGTCCTCTATGTTCTCTGTGTGTGTGTGTCCTCTATGTTCTCTGTGTGTGTGTCCTCTATGTTCTCTGTGTGTGTGTCCTCTATGTTCTCTCTGTGTGTGTGTGTCCTCTATGTTCTCTGTGTGTGTGTGTCCTCTATGTTCTCTGTCTGTGTGTGTCCTCTATGTTCTCTGTGTGTGTGTGTGTGTGTCCTCTATGTTCTCTGTGTGTGTGTGTGTGTGTGTCCTCTATGTTCTCTCTGTGTGTGTGTGTGTGTGTCCTCTATGTTCTCTGTGTGTGTGTGTCCTTTATGTTCTCTGTGTGTGTGTCCTTTATGTTCTCTGTGTGTGTGTGTGTCCTTTATGTTCTCTGTGTGTGTGTGTGTGTTTGTGTGTGTGTCCTCTATGTTCTCTGTTTGTGTGTGTCCTCTATGTTCTGTGTGTGTGTGTGTGTGTGTCCTCTATGTTCTGTGTGTGTGTGTGTGTGTTAGTGTGTGTGTGTGTGTGTCCTCTATGTTCTCTGTGTGTGTGTGTGTGTCCTCTATGTGTGATGTTTGATGTTATTCCTGCTGGAGAAACACCTTCCAATTGAACCCCTCCATGACATTTTATCAACATTCCCTGGGAGTGTGTGTGTGTATGTGTGTGTGTCTGCGTGCAAGTGGGTGTGTCTAAGTGAGAGCACGTGTGTGTGTGTGTGTGTGTGTGTGTGTCTGCGTGCAAGTGGGTGTGTCTAAGTGAGAGCACGTGTGTGTGTGTGTGTGAGCGAGAGAGAGAGTGTGTGTGTGTGTGTGTGTGGTGCCCCAGGCTGCATCAATAGCCATTAGAGCACCAGGCTGAGTAATGGTGCTACAGTGGGTCCTGCAGAAACAACACATTATCTGATAACACTGCAGAGACATTATGAGGAATAAAACATTGAGGGGGAGAGAGAGTCTTTAGAACAGGAGAAGAGGAGACACGTCTGGGACCTGGTTGAAAGGGATTGTTCCTTTTTGATTTAAGTGTGTGTAAATGTTGTGGTTCTGAGTAGGAGGAGTTGATTGGTTGAAAAAGGAGTATTGCTCTTCATCATTACAATTCATATTTCTATATTTCCATAATTCTCTATCCCTCTTTCCCTCCTCTAGTCTTTCTCCTCCCCTCGCATTTCTCTCTCTCTCTCGTCCTCCCTGTTCTCATCTCTCCATCATCCTCTCTCTCGTCCTCCCTATTCTCATCATTCCTCTCTCTCTCATCCTCCCTATTCTCATCTCTCCTTCCTCTGTCTCTCTCTCTCTCTCTCTCTCTGTCTCTCTCTCTCATCCTCCCTATTCTCATCTCTCTCTCCTCTCAGTGAGCAGCCCAGTCAGGCTGTAGTGTGTTAATGACTTCCTGGTAGCTTCCTAAAATAGCCCTGATAACAATCACAAACAAGGAAGAGAACAGGTCTGACGTCTCACCCCCCCCCCCCCCCCCCCCCCCCCCCTTTTCTCTCTCTGTCCATCCAGTTAAATGGTTGTTTGCTTTGGGGAGAAGAGGAAGTAGAAAATTACTCCTCCTCTCACATTCTCTGTGTGTCTTTCCCCCTCTTTTTCTCTCGCTCACTCCCCGTCTCCCTCTCTCTCTCTCTGCCCTCTTTCTTTCTCTCTCTCCTCTCTCTGCCCTCTCTTTCTCTCTCTCTGCCCTCTGCCCTCTCTTTCTTTCTCTCTCTCTGCTCTCTGCCCTCTCTCTGCCCTCTCTTTCTCTCTCTCTGCCCTCTGCCCTCTCTCTGCCCTCTCTTTCTCTCTCTCTGCCCTCTCTTTCTCTCTCTCTGCCCTCTCTCTGCCCTCTCTCTGCCCTCTCTCTGCCCTCTCTTTCTCTCTCTCTGCCCTCTGCCCTCTCTCTGCCCTCTCTTTCTTTCTCTCTCTCTGCCCTCTGCCCTCTCTCTGCCCTCTCTTTCTCTCTCTCTGCCCTCTACCCTCTCTCTGCCCTCTCTCTGCCCTCTCTTTCTTTCTCTCTCTCTCTGCCCTCTGCCCTCTCTCTGCCCTCTGCCCTCTCTCTGCCCTCTCTTTCTTTCTCTCTCTCCTCTCTCTGCCCTCTCTTTCTGTGTCTCTCTCTGCCCTCTCTGCCCCCTCTCTCTCTCTCTGCCCTCTCTTTCTCTCTCTCCTCTCTCTGCCCTCTCTCTCTCTCTGCCCTCTCTCTATCTTTCACTACATTTTAACTACAGCCTGACCGATGTATATCGATCGATTGGTTCACTGATAATATAGGCTGACCATTTAACTCTATATTGGTATAGGCTGATGTTGACCATTTAACTCTATATTGGTACAGACTAATGTTGACCATTTAACTCTATATTGATACAGACTGATGTTGACCATTTAACTCTATATTGGTACAGGCTGATGTTGACCATTTAACTCTATATTGGTACAGACTGATGTTGACCATTTAACTCTATATTGGTGCAGACTGATGTTGACCATTTAACTCTATATTGGTATAGGCTGATGTTGACCATTTAACTCTATATTGGTATAGGCTGATGTTGACCATTTAACTCTATATTGGTACAGACTGATGTTGACCATTTAACTCTATATTGGTACAGACTGATGTTGACCATTTAACTCTATATTGGTACAGACTGATGTTGACCATTTAACTCTATATTGGTATAGGCTGATGTTGACCATTTAACTCTATATTGGTACAGACTGATGTTGACCATTTAACTCTATATTGGTATAGGCTGATGTTGACCATTTAACTCTATATTGGTACAGACTGATGTTGACCATTTAAGTCTATATTGGTACAGACTGATGTTGACCATTTAAGTCTATATTGGTACAGACTGATGTTGACCATTTAACTCTATATTGGTATAGGCTGATGTTGACCATTTAACTCTATATTGGTACAGACTGATGTTGACCATTTAACTCTATATTGGTATAGGCTGATGTTGACCATTTAACTCTATATTGGTACAGACTGATGTTGACCATTTAACTCTATATTGGTATAGGCTGATGTTGACCATTTAACTCTATATTGGTACAGACTGATGTTGACCATTTAACTCTATATTGGTATAGGCTGATGTTGACCATTTAACTCTATATTGGTACAGACTGATGTTGACCATTTAACTCTATATTGGTATAGGCTGATGTTGACCATTTAACTCTATATTGGTACAGACTGATGTTGACCATTTAAGTCTATATTGGTACAGACTGATGTTGACCATTTAAGTCTATATTGGTACAGACTGATGTTGACCATTTAACTCTATATTGGTATAGGCTGATGTTGACCATTTAACTCTATATTGGTACAGACTGATGTTGACCATTTAACTCTATATTGGTATAGGCTGATGTTGACCATTTAACTCTATATTGGTACAGACTGATGTTGACCATTTAACTCTATATTGGTATAGGCTGATGTTGACCATTTAACTCTATATTGGTACAGACTGATGTTGACCATTTAAGTCTATATTGGTACAGACTGATGTTGACCATTTAACTCTATATTGGTATAGGCTGATGTTGACCATTTAACTCTATATTGGTACAGACTGATGTTGACCATTTAACTCTATATTGGTATAGGCTGATGTTGACCATTTAACTCTATATTGGTACAGACTGATGTTGACCATTTAAGTCTATATTGGTACAGACTGATGTTGACCATTTAAGTCTATATTGGTACAGACTGATGTTGACCATTTAACTCTATATTGGTATAGGCTGATGTTGACCATTTAACTCTATATTGGTACAGACTGATGTTGACCATTTAACTCTATATTGGTATAGGCTGATGTTGACCATTTAACTCTATATTGGTACAGACTGATGTTGACCATTTAACTCTATATTGGTATAGGCTGATGTTGACCATTTAACTCTATATTGGTACAGACTGATGTTGACCATTTAAGTCTAGTTATGGACAATTGCTCTTTTGGATGTTTATGAGAAGTCAGTGTGGTTAAATGACACCTTTTTAATTCTCTAACCCCCCAAAACAACCCAAAACAAAACATGGCCCCCTTCCTAAACTGTCATCATGTTTAGCCAAACAGCTTGTGTTGAGCTTTATATATATATATATTTATATATTTCTAAAGAGGTGCTTTACACCTGCAACGGACAAACATGAAATATGAACCCAGCTTTCTCTACCACCTGAGAAGGAGAGGCGGAGGGAGAGGAGAGGCGGAACGCACTGATGTCGGAAGTCGGACATTTCCCAGTTCCCAGTTGTCTTGAACGCACTGATGTCGGAAGTCGGACATTTCCCAGTTCCCAGTTGTCTTGAACGCACTGATGTCGGAAGTCGGACATTTCCCAGTTCCCAGTTGTCTTGAACGCACTGATGTCGGAAGTCGGACATTTCCCAGTTCCCAGTTGTCTTGAACGCACTGATGTCGGAAGTCGGACATTTCCCAGTTGTCTTGAACGCACTGATGTCGGAAGTCGGAAATTTCCCAGTTGTCTTGAATGCGGCTCTGAAGTCGGACATTTCCCAGTTGTCTTGAACGCGGCACTGATGCAGACGAGAGCACTGCTGACCCCACGTTCACACCGATATGAGCTGTTGACCGTTACCGTCAGTTTTAAAGTTCTATGGGAGACGGCAGGGCTTTTTATCCCCATTCACCAGTCTAGTGCAGCCGTTTCCCTGGACCAGTCTAGTGCAGCCGTTTCCCTGGACCAGTCTAGTGCAGCCGTTTCCCTGGACCAGTCTAGTGCAGCCGTTTCCCTGGACCAGTCTAGTGCAGCTGTTTCCTTGGACCAGTCTAGTGCAGCTGTTTCCTTGGTCCAGTCTAGTGCAGCTGTTTCCTTGGACCAGTCTAGTGCAGCTGTTTCCCTGGACCAGTCTAGTGCAGCTGTTTCCTTGGTCCAGTCTAGTGCAGCTGTTTCCTTGGTCCAGTCTATTGCAGCTGTTTCCTTGGACCAGTCTAGTGCAGCCTTGGACCAGTCTAGTGCAGCCTTGGACCAGTCTAGTGCAGCTGTTTCCCTGGACCAGTCTAGTGCAGCCTTGGTCCAGTCTAGTGCTGCCTTGGACCAGTCTAGTGCAGCCGTTTCCCTGGACCAGTCTAGTGCAGCTGTTTCCCTGGTCCAGTCTAGTGCAGCTGTTTCCTTGGACCAGTCTAGTGCAGCCTTGAACAAGTCTAGTGCAGCCTTGGACCAGTCTAGTGCAGCCTTGGTCCAGTCTAGTGCAGCTGTTTCCTTGGTCCAGTCTAGTGCAGCTGTTTTCCCTGGTCCAGTCTAGTGCAGCTGTTTCCTTGGTCCAGTCTAGTGCAGCCTTGGACCAGTCTAGTGCAGCTGTTTCCCTGGTCCAGTCTAGTGCAGCTGTTTCCTTGGACCAGTCTAGTGCAGCTGTTTCCCTGGTCCAGTCTAGTGCAGCTGTTTCCCTGGACCAGTCTAGTGCAGCTGTTTCCCTGGACCAGTCTAGTGCAGCTGTTTCCCTGGTCCAGTCTAGTGCAGCTGTTTCCCTGGACCAGTCTAGTGCAGCCTTGGACCAGTCTAGTGCAGCCTTGGTCCAGTCTAGTGCAGCTGTTTCCTTGGTCCAGTCTAGTGCAGCTGTTTCCCCTGGTCCAGTCTAGTGCAGCCTTGAACCAGTCTAGTGCAGCTGTTTCCCTGGTCCAGTCTAGTGCAGCTGTTTCCTTGGACCAGTCTAGTGCAGCTGTTTCCCTGGACCAGTCTAGTGCAGCCTTGGACCAGTCTAGTGCAGCCTTGGACCAGTCTAGTGCAGCCTTGGACCAGTCTAGTGCAGCCTTGGACCAGTCTAGTGCAGCCTTGGACCAGTCTAGTGCAGCTGTTTCCTTGGACCAGTCTAGTGCAGCTGTTTCCCTGGTCCAGTCTAGTGCAGCCTTGGTTCAGTCTAGTGCAGCCTTGGACCAGTCTAGTGCAGCTGTTTCCCTGGTCCAGTCTAGTGCAGCCTTGGACCAGTCTAGTGCAGCTGTTTCCTTGGACCAGTCTAGTGCAGCCTTGGTCCAGTCTAGTGAAGCTGTTTCCCTGGACCAGTCTAGTGCAGCCTTGGACCAGTCTAGTGCAGCCTTGGTCCAGTCTAGTGCAGCCTTGGACCAGTCTAGTGCAGCTGTTTCCCTGGACCAGTCTAGTGCAGCCTTGGTCCAGTCTAGTGCAGCTGTTTCCCCTGGTCCAGTCTAGTGCAGCCTTGGTTCAGTCTAGTGCAGCCTTGGACCAGTCTAGTGCAGCTGTTTCCCTGGACCAGTCTATTGCAGCCTTGGACCAGTCTAGTGCAGCTGTTTCCTTGGACCAGTCTAGTGCAGCCTTGAACAAGTCTAGTGCAGCTGTTTCCTTGGTCCAGTCTATTACAGCCTTGGTCCAGTCTAGTGCAGCTGTTTCCCTGGTCCAGTCTAGTGCAGCTGTTTCCTTGGTCCAGTCTAGTGCAGCTGTTTCCCTGGTCCAGTCTAGTGCAGCTGTTTCCTTGGTCCAGTCTAGTGCAGCTGTTTCCCTGGTCCAGTCTAGTGCAGCTGTTTCCCTGGTCCAGTCTAGTGCAGCTGTTACCCTGGACCAGTCTAGTGCAGCTGTTTCCCTGGACCAGTCTAGTGCAGCTGTTTCCCTGGACCAGTCTAGTGCAGCTGTTTCCCTGGACCAGTCTAGTGCAGCTGTTTCCTTGGTCCAGTCTAGTGCAGCTGTTTCCCTGGACCAGTCTAGTGCAGCTGTTTCCCTGGACCAGTCTAGTGCAGCTGTTTCCCTGGACCAGTCTAGTGCAGCTGTTTCCCTGGACCAGTCTAGTGCAGCTGTTTCCTTGGTCCAGTCTAGTGCTGCTGTTTCCCTGGACCAGTCTAGTGCAGCCTTGGACCAGTCTAGTGCAGCTGTTTCCTTGGACCAGTCTAGTGCAGCTGTTTCCCTGGTCCAGTCTAGTGCAGCTGTTTCCCTGGTCCAGTCTAGTGCAGCTGTTTCCTTGGTCCAGTCTAGTGCAGCTGTTTCCCTGGACCAGTCTAGTGCAGCTGTTTCCCCCGGACCAGTCTAGTGCAGCTGTTTCCCCTGGTCCAGTCTAGTGCAGCTGTTTCCCCTGGTCCAGTCTAGTGCAGCTGTTTCCCCTGGTCCAGTCTAGTGCAGCTGTTTCCCCTGGTCCAGTCTAGTGCAGGAGTTTTCCTGGTCCAGTCTAGTGCAGCTGTTTCCCTGGTCCAGTCTACTGCAGGTGTTTCCCTGGTCCAGTCTAGTGCAGCTGTTTCCCCTGGTCCAGTCTAGTGCAGCTGTTTCCCTGGACCAGTCTAGTGCAGCTGTTTCCCTGGACCAGTCTAGTGCAGCTGTTTCCCCTGGTCCAGTCTAGTGCAGCTGTTTCCCCTGGTCCAGTCTAGTGCAGCTGTTTCCCCTGGTCCAGTCTAGTGCCGGAGTTTTCCTGGTCCAGTCTAGTGCAGCTGTTTCCCTGGTCCAGTCTACTGCAGGTGTTTCCCTGGTCCAGTCTAGTGCAGCTGTTTCCCCTGGTCCAGTCTAGTGCAGCTGTTTCCCTGGACCAGTCTAGTGCAGCTGTTTCCCCTGGACCAGTCTAGTGCAGCTGTTTCCCCTGGACCAGTCTAGTGCAGCTGTTTCCCCTGGACCAATTCTAGTGCAGCTGTTTCCCCGGTCCAGTCTAGTGCAGCTGTTTCCCCTGGTCCAGTCTAGTGCAGCTGTTTCCCCTGGACCAGTCTAGTGCAGCTGTTTCCCTGGACCAGTCTAGTGCAGCTGTTTCCCCTGGTCCAGTCTAGTGCAGCTGTTTCCCTGGACCAGTCTAGTGCAGCTGTTTCCCCTGGTCCAGTCTAGTGCAGCTGTTTCCCCTGGTCCAGTCTAGTGCAGCTGTTTCCCCTGGTCCAGTCTAGTGCAGCTGTTTCCCCTGGTCCAGTCT
>NW_023493658.1:1367649-1372649 GCF_013265735.2 Oncorhynchus mykiss
CCCAGGTGCAGCGGTTTCAGATCCACCCAGTGACAGTGGGCCTGTCTGCCGTAAACTGATTCCATTTTGTGTCACATTTATCATCCTCACCTAGGCGGCCATTTTGCACCGCGACGCGTCTGCTGGAATCGTGGGGGTGTAAAGAAAGAGGAAACGAGAAGGAAATGTGGGTTTTGTATCCTGTGTCACAGTGGGACTGTGGTGATGAGATAGATGCAGAGAGGACAGGCCGGTATGTGCAGGGCTCCACATTAACGCTCGTCTTCTTGTCCGGGACAAGTAGTACACATCGTCAGGACAGAAGAATAAACATTAAAGTTGTCAGAATGGACGAGTAGAAAAACACCCACCACACACAACTTACAATATCAGAGAATTCCTCCCATCAAAATGGGCTCAGAGGACAACACAGGGATAGTCATCTGTTTTTCATGTACATTCTGATCTAACATTATATAACATTACAACAATTTAAAAGATTTTTACTGAGTTACAGTTCATATAAGGAAATCATTTCAATTGATGGTTGATGGGATTTAAAACAAACTAAAGACAATTATTGTATCTGTAAATGTAGAAAGAATGTAGAAACCTAAGTGTTGTTGTCCATTAGTTTACTACAATTAGAGGAGGGGTGGTAGAGGTTGGACTGGACAAACCACTGGACTGGACTGGACACAACTGGACTAGACACACAACTGGACAGGACTGGACAAACCACTGGACAGGACTGGACAAACCACTGGACTGGACAAACCACTGGACTGGACTGGACAAACCACTGGACTGGACTGGACAAACCCCTGGACTGGACTGTACAAACCACTGGACTGGACTGGACACACCACTGGACTGGACTGGACAAACCACTGGACTGGACTGGACAAACCACTGGACTGGACTGGACACACCACTGGACTGGACTGGACAAACCACTGGACTGGACAAACCACTGGACTGGACTAGACAAACCACTGGACTGGACTAGACAAACCACTGGACTGGACAAACCACTGGACTGGACAAACCACACACTGGACTGGACTGGACAAACCACTGGACTGGATTTGACACACACTGGACTGGATTTGACACACACTGGACTGGACAAACCACTGGACTGGACAAACCACTGGACTGGACTGGACAAACCACTGGACTGGATTTGACACACACTGGACTGGACAAACCACTGGACTGGACTAGACAAACCACTGGACTGGACTGGACAAACCACTGGACTGGACTGGACAAACCACTGGACTGGACAAACCACTGGACTGGACTGGACAAACCACTGGACTGGACAGGACAAACCACTGGACAGGACAAACCACTGGACTGGACAAACCACTGGACTGGACTGGACAAACCACTGGACTGGACAAACCACTGGACTGGACAAACCACTGGACTGGACAAACCACTGGACTGGACAAACCACTGGACTGGATTTGACACACACTGGACTGGACAAACCACTGGACTGGACTGGACAAACCACTGGACTGGACAAACCACTGGACTGGACTGGACAAACCACTGGACTGGACTGGACAAACCACTGGACTGGATTTGACACACACTGGACTGGACTGGACAAACCACTGGACTGGACTGGACAAACCACACACTGGACTGAACAAACCACTGGACTGGATTTGACACACACTGGACTGGATTTGACACACACTGGACTGGACAAACCACTGGACTGGACAAACCACTGGACTGGACTAGACAAACCACTGGACTGGACTGGACAAACCACTGGACTGGACTGGACAAACCACTGGACTGGACTGGACAAACCACTGGACTGGACAAACCACTGGACTGGACTGGACAAACCACTGGACTGGACACTGGACTGGACTGGACAAACCACTGGACTGGACTGGACACTGGACTGGACTGGACAAACCACTGGACTGGACTGGACAAACCACTGGACTGGACAAACCACTGGACTGGACTGGACAAACCACTGGACTGGACTGGACACTGGACTGGACTGGACAAACCACTGGACTGGACTGGACACTGGACTGGACTGGACACACCACTGGACTGGACACTGGACTGGACTGGACACACCACTGGACTGGACTGGACAAACCACTGGACTGGACTGGACAAACCACTGGACTGGACAAACCACTGGACTGGACAAACCACTGGACTGGACTGGACAAACCACTGGACTGGACTGGACACTGGACTGGACTGGACACACCACTGGACTGGACAAACCACTGGACTGGACTGGACAAACCACTGGACTGGACAAACCACTGGACAGGACAAACCACTGGACTGGACTGGACAAACCACTGGACTGGACTGGACAAACCACTGGACTGGACTGGACAAACCACTGGACTGGACTGGACAAACCACTGGACTGGACTGGACAAACCACTGGACTGGACTGGACAAACCACTGGACTGGACTGGACAAACCACTGGACTGGACTGGACAAACCACTGGACTGGACAGGACAAACCACTGGACTGGACTGGACAAACCACTGGACTGGACTGGACAAACCACTGGACTGGACTAGACAAACCACTGGACAGGACAAACCACTGGACTGGACTGGACAAACCACTGGACAGGACAAACCACTGGACTGGACTGGACAAACCACTGGACTGGACAAACCACTGGACTGGACTGGACAAACCACTGGACTGGACAAACCACTGGACTGGACTGGACAAACCACTGGACTGGACTGGACAAACCACTGGACTGGACAAACCACTGGACTGGACTGGACAAACCACTGTTCTGGACAAACCACTGGACTGGACTGGACAAACCACTGGACTGGATTTGACACACACTGGACTGGACAAACCACTGGACTGGATTTGACACACACTGGACTGGACAAACCACTGGACTGGACTGGACACACCACTGGACAGGACTGGACAAACCACTGGACTGGACTGGACAAACCACTGGACTGGACAAACCACTGGACTGGATTTGACAAACCACTGGACTGGACTGGACAAACCACTGGACTGGACTGGACAAACCACTGGACTGGACTGGACAAACCACTGGACTGGATTTGACACACACTGGACTGGATTTGACACACACTGGACTGGATTTGACACACACTGGACTGGACACACCACTGGACTGGACAAACCACTGGACTGGACTGGACAAACCACTGGACTGGACAAACCACTGGACTGGATTTGACACACACTGGACTGGATTTGACACACACTGGACTGGACAAACCACTGGACTGGACTGGACAAACCACTGGACTGGACTGGACAAACCACTGGACTGGATTTGACACACACTGGACTGGATTTGACACACACTGGACTGGACAAACCACTGGACTGGACAAACCACTGGACTGGACTGGACAAACCACTGGACTGGATTTGACACACACTGGACTGGATTTGACACACACTGGACTAGACAAACCACTGGACTGGACAAACCACTTAAACAATATTTTAAGCTATTTTCTCATCTTTAAAATTGAACATCTGAATGAACCAATATACAATATGTCAGTTGAATACAGGTAATAAACATTCCTGAATTGACACTTTTTCTGCTTCTATAAAATGTATTATGCTTGTGTTTTTGGGACAATCTAAGACGGCGTCCGTCTCCTGTCTCTCTGTGTCTCTCTCTCTCCCTCTGTGTGTCTCTCTGTGTCTCTCTCTGTGTCTCTCTCTGTGTGTCTCTCTCTCTCTCTGTCTCTCTCTCTCTCTCTCTCTGTCTCTCTGTGTCTCTCTCTCTCTCTGTGTGTCTCTCTGTGTCTCTCTCTCTCCCTCTGTGTCTCTCTGTGTCTCTCTCTCTCTCTGTGTCTCTCTCTCTCTCTGTGTGTCTCTCTGTGTCTCTCTCTCTCTCTGTGTGTGTCTCTCTGTGTGTCTCTCTGTGTCTCTCTGTGTGTCTGTGTCTCTCTCTCTCTCTGTGTGTCTCTCTGTGTCTCTCTCTCTGTTTCTCTCTGTGTCTCTCTCTCTCTCCCTCTGTTTCTGTCTGTCACTCTGCGTCTCTGACTGGTCTCTGATGATGTGCACCCCGGCCATGGCAAGATGGCCGACGTTGCCCCGGCAACCATTAAAGGGGAAAGAGAAAGATTTCTGAAAGAGTGAAATGTTTTGAGTTATGGGTTTCATATGGAGAGAATATGTGGAGAAGGAGAGAGGTAATGGAAGAGGGGAAGAGTTTTCAAAGCCCCCCCCCCCCCCCCCTGTTGCACTCCAATCCAAACGGGTTAACGGACTGATGTTTTGCTGCAGGGATTTCTAATAGGCTATATGCTATGCTGGTTTGATCTATCGACTCTATGTATTATAGAAGGACGTTTATTGTAGGATTATTATCCAGAGTGTTGTGTAACCAGTTCAAGCTGACTTAGTTGATCAGAGCTCAGTCAGTGGTTGAGTGGCTGTAGTCTACTGTTTCCAGGGGCTGTCACTTCTGTGCTGCCTGCCTTGACTGTGTGTGTGTGTGTGTGTGGATTAGAGCAGGTTATATAATACAGAACCTCTGAGCTTCACCCAGCATACGCTAAGAGGATTACTGCAAGTGTACTAAAGACACAGGTCTGACACACACACACACACACACACACACACACACACACACACACACTAACTAACAGGCCAAACACTCACGCTAATACACATAGGTCTACACACACTGTGTTGTACGGTTAGGGCGGACAGACACACACACACACACACACACACACACACACACGTTTAGCACTGAAGGCCGACAGGCTCCTTGTAGTGCCGACGTACTCCTGTGTCACATGACAATGGTGCCGCTAACCGCTAACATTCCCTGCGTAGCCATGGGGGCCGTGGTGTGTAGGCAACCTAGTCTGCTTGGTTCCCTGGTCTGATCTACAGACGGTAGCCATGGGGGCCGTGGTGTGTAGGCAACCTAGTCTGCTTGGTTCCCTGTTCTGATCTACAGACGGTAGCCATGGGGG
>NW_023493658.1:1381326-1516326 GCF_013265735.2 Oncorhynchus mykiss
TAGTTGATACCGTTTCTGGCCAGACAATATTTGATCTGTTTTTCCGGTGAACCAAGGACAGTAAAATCTGAACCCGTCACAGAGTATTGAGTACAGGGTTCTATGCTGTAAAGGTTATCACTCAGGACTCTGAATCCTACAATCCGAGTTTAAATCTTGGACGATCCTACCATGTCAATTAATTTGCCTCGTGGAACTAGAATATAGCTGTCCAAATATTGTTGTCAGTTGAAAGTATTTGCAACACGTGAAGGAACGACAGTCCGCTGTTGCTAATTAAACGCAGAATTATTTTTTTTTCAATTTCCATGTTGATTTAGAATATGGTTCTATGGTGTAATGGTTAGCACTCTGGACTTTGAATCCAGTGATCCGAGTTCAAATCTCGGTAGAACCTTCCTATTTTTTGTGCTGAATTATTCACATGGCCAAACAATAATCTCATAATCTGCTGTTTATCCGGTGTACAAATGACATGAAAATCAGAAGTCTACAATAATTACTCTGTATAGGGTTCTATGGTGTAATGGTTAGCACTCAGGACTCTGAATCCTGCGATCTGAGTTCAAATCTCGGTAGGACCTACCTAGATTTTGCAGTGACACACTCCTCCCTTGTCAACTTTAAAATAGTTGTGCGTGAAAGAAACAAGTGGGTGGGAGTCGATAAGCACTCTTGTTACGCACGAATGGCTAGCCTACGGTAAATGCATACTATGAGTGCCTGGTAGTTGATACCGTTTCTGGCCAGACAATATTTGATCTGTTTTTCCGGTGAACCAAGGACAGTAAAATCTGAACCCGTCACAGAGTATTGAGTACAGGGTTCTATGCTGTAAAGGATATCACTCAGGACTCTGAATCCTACAATCCGAGTTTAAATCTTGGACGATCCTACCATGTCAATTAATTTGCCTCGTGGAACTAGAATATAGCTGTCCAAATATTGTTAAGGCACAATGGACAGTTTTTAACATCTCGTCCCGTGTTTTATGATTCTGATCATCTGGACCAGTCCAGTGACTGCTGTGAAAGGACAGCTGACAACATAGGAAAGTCTGTGTGACAGCTTGGAGAGACAGCTGACCGGAGGGAATAGACCCCACTGGGGCTGTCATGGGCTAGCTACCCATGTTGGCAGTCTCCGACGCTGTATGTTGGAGACACCCGCTAAGTGCTACTGAAAGTCAACAAAGGAACATACCCCTAGAGCCTGCGAGAGCTGGGGCGCAAGATGGCTCAACGACTGATCACATGGTTACGGACCCAGGAACGGAAACGACTACGAGTAGGAACACAGCACATGAGACAACCATAACAGCAGCAGGACACACACTTCAGGCGTGCAGCTGTGGTTGGGAGAGAGTAACATCGGCAAGGGGGTTAAGGATCCATCAAGGGAGGAAAAGATGCTTGGGAGAGCAGAGACAGGGACCTCGCATTGACCAGTACTTCTTACGAAGCAGCCAGTCAAATCAGTCGAATGAAGCACAGCGACGGGACGCAAACCAAAGTTCGCAGAGCATCAGCACCCCTGTAACCGAGGAGGATAACACAAGCACAGAAATGCCGGTGGATGAACTCACCCAACCACAGAGACCTCTAAAACAGGAAAAGATCAAAGGGCACAGACCGAGTGTGAAGTGGCCCAAAGCTGTTGAAAAGAGAGAGTGGGAAACAATCAACAACGACCTGACAAAAATCTTGGAACAACAGGTAGGAACAGCAGAGAAAAAGCTTGAAAGGATGGGAGACATTATCTACCACTACGGAGAAGAGCGCTTTGGAGTAAACGAAAGGAGAAGTGGCAAGACACCACCCGCACCAGCCAAATCTAGGAGGCAGCAGGAGATCGAGATACTTGTCAGAGAGAGAAGGCAGCTGAGGAAGCAATTGAATTCACATGGCCAATCAATAATCTCATAATCTGCTGTTTATCCGGTGTACAAATGACAGGAAAATCGGAAGTCTACAATAACTACTCTGTATAGGGTTCTATGGTGTAATGGTTAGCACTCACTCGGTAGGACCTACCTTGATTTTGCAGTGACACACTCCTCCCCTGTCAACTTTAAAATAGTTGTGTGTGAAAGAAACAAGTGGGTGGGAGTCGAAGAGCAGTCTTTGGTAATCACGAATTGCAGCATTCAGGAAATGCTACATTACACCATAGAAACATAATCAAAATTAATTTGGGTATTGTACAGAAAAGTGAGTGCAACCATATCACCTGGAAGACCATTTACCGAAGTCAAGCCCTTAATAAGTTGTTAGTGCTATGTGGTACCGTGTGGTTCTATGGTGTAATGGTTAGCACTCAGGACTCTGAATCCTGCGATCCGAGTTCAAATCTCGGTAGGACCTGTCTGGTTTTTGCGATTAATTTGAGTCTTCTGCGAGGGTCATTCCTTCCATATTTTTATCCTATTGAGCCGGTGTCGGAACGACATTCCCCTTTTTCTGACAAGAGCTTTCATACCAAGGGTGAGGTGGTGGAGACTGAAATAATACGAACCCACAAGAACCCACAAGAAATTCCTACTATTAAGGTAACATGGTAAGTTAATAGTAGTCCACTACTCGCTACTCCAAAAAAGATACATACCTCCAAAAACAGCATCGTTAATTGTGTTAGAAATATGTAAATGTTCACCCATTACCAAGGCCGGTTAGCTCAGTTGGTTAGAGCGTCGTGCTAATAACGCGAAGGTCGCGGGTTCGATACCCGTACTGGCCAAGGTATTTATTTTTTTCTTGAGTTGTACCATGAGCATTCAAAACACGTGTCTCCTGTAAACTGGCGTCCTTCAACACGGAATCTGAACTCAAACATGTAAAATTCGGAGCGCTTTTCTTCCTT
Organism: Oncorhynchus mykiss; assembly: GCF_013265735.2. Taxonomy (NCBI): domain Eukaryota; kingdom Metazoa; phylum Chordata; class Actinopteri; order Salmoniformes; family Salmonidae; genus Oncorhynchus; species Oncorhynchus mykiss. The sequence continues at coordinate 1,384,186 of NW_023493658.1, forward strand.
TAAAATCGTGAGTTTGTTTATATTCCCTGGTTTAACACGGCTACGTAACTTTTCAAAGCCAGTTCCTAATTCCTCGCGATTAATGCGCAAACAACACCGCCATATTTAATTTAAAATGTAATTTCAGTCCATACTGCCACATCAGGTTCTATGGTGTAATGGTTAGCACTCAGGACTCTGAATCCTGCGATCCGAGTTCAAATCTCGGTAGGACCTGCCTGTCTTTTGCGGCTGATTCGGTATCATTCAATCTGTTGTCAATGTCAATGTATTCCTAAACATTTAACACAAAATACTCAGTCTTAACAAACATTTTTCCATTCATTTTAGTTAAATCTGCCTTTTATAGTGTAACTCACTCCTAGAGCCTCCTTTGTTATCTGCCACATCAAATAAAGCTCATACATATATGGAGCATTTTTTTTAAAATTGACATTGTCTCCATTTTGTTTACAGTGTAAAAAGGTATTTATTTATAAACTGTGTGGTTCAAGCCATGAATACTGATTGGCTGACACAACATTTGTTTTTCCTGCTCTAATTAAGCTGGTAACCAGTTTTTAATAGCAATAAGGCACCTCAGGGGTTTGTGGCCAATATACCACAGCTAATGGCTGTATTTGGGCACTCCACAATGCGTCTGTACCGGTACCCCTGAATACAGCCTCCACATTGACTCTGTACCAGTACCCCCTGTATATAGCCTCCACATTGACTCTGTACCAGTACCCCCTGTATATAGCCTATAAACAATACATCTACTGTATGCTTCAGGCCTAATAAACAATACATCTACTGTATGCTTCAGGTAGTGCCTAATAAACAATACATCTACTGTATGCTTCAGGCCTAATAAACAATACATCTACTGTATGCTTCAGGTGGTGCCTAATAAACAATACATCTACTGTATGCTTCAGGTGATGCCTAATAAACAATACATTTACTGTATGCTTCAGGTGGTGCCTAATAAACAATACATTTACTGCAAGGTTCCCCAACTGGCTGAATTTGACCCGCGGGTGGTTTTATTAGGGCCCTCATTTTCTGAACCAAAAAAACTAAATATTTTTTCATGATTGGAGACAGACTGTAAAAAGACCAGGAAAACATCTTAGAAATGATTTTAATTTAGGAAACCTGTTCCCAAGTTTTCTCACACACAACAGAGAGACAACTGATTGTATACAAATGTAAGCACGGTTTGAAATGATTGTTTTAGTCATATATTTTGTGGCTTCTTGTGGTCAATTTCCAGTCTACTATTTATTTCTATTTATGTTCCATCCGCTCAAGAAAAAAACAAGATATTTCACTTCCTCTTCCTCTTCTTCTTCTGCTGCTGCTTGGAGGCTACTGCCCCCTCTTCTTCTTCTTCTTCTGCTGCTGCTTGGAGGCTACTGCCCCCTCTTCTTCTGCTGCTGCTTGGAGGCTACTGCCCCCTCTTCTTCTGCTGCTGCTTGGAGGCTACTGCCCCCTCTTCTTCTTCTGCTGCTTGGAGGCTACTGCCCCCTCTTCTTCTTCTTCTTCTTCTGCTGCTGCTGCTGCTGCTTGGAGGCTACTGCCCCCTGTTGGTTAGAGATGGAGGCCTTCTCCCTGAGAGAGAACAAAGTCTGATACATTTCTTCCTCAAAGTAAGCACAACTTCAATTGTAAAAAGGTTATTGTTTTCATGATTAGACTAATGTATAATATACACATGAAATGAGCATCACTATATCTGGTTCTCAGTAGATCAGAAGGATGTTCTGTTGTTGTTGTTGTTATAGAAAGAACCCAACCTTACACTACAACTTGAATGGTTTGCATTTACAACAGCAATGAGACGATGTGCTTGTGGGGTGTAACCCCCCCCCCAAAAATAAATCCATCTGAAAGTGAAGGTGTCATTTCCATGGTACTTGTTCCTCCAAAGAGGAACTCTGGAGTGCTGTCAGAGTGACCATCGGGTTCTTGGTCACCTCCCAGACCAAGGCTCTTCTCCCCCGATTGCTCAGTTTGGCCAGGCGGCCAGCTCTAGGAAGAGTCTTGGTGGTTGCAAACTTCTTCCATTTAAGAATAAAGGAGGCCACTGTGTTCTTGGGGACCTTCAATGCTTTAGAAATGTTTTGGTACCCTTCCCCAGATCTGTGCCTCGACACAATCTTGGTCTCGGAGCTCTCAGGACAATTCCTTCGAAACTCATGGCTTGGTTTTTTTTCCTTTCCAGTACACAACACACTGACGTCACGGACAGATGCACACGACTCTCGTCTGCAGTAAGAAAATCATGCCCATCTGCACCCATTCAACAGTCTAAGACTTGCGCTTTTATTACTTCTAAACAAAAATATGTTTTTTGGGGGGGTTCCCTTACGCTTACAGTGATGTTTTGATTCTCGCTTGAACAGATTATATTTGGTTGTGATCTTTGCAACAAACAAAAAAAATACTATTTTCTATGGAGCAGTTGTCAGCTAGAATGCTAACCCTCATTGACATAGGCTGTAGCAAAAGCTATCCAAAGAGCCATTTTACTGGTTGAAGAGTTAAAAAAAAAAAGTATAATGCAGTTGATTTGCTATGATGACACAAACTTTATATTAAGAAGGACATACGTACAAGCCGTAAAATCCAATTATAATAGACATGTACTGTCAAATCCACTCATAAGCAACATGTAAACAGAGGCATTTTTTTGGGCTGCCGTCACCAACTTGCGCTGTTCTATAAGAACTCCCTGGTGTTCTGCCACCAACTTGCGCTGTTCTATAAGAACTCCCTGGTGTTCTGTCACCAACTTGCGCTGTTCTATAAGAACTCCCTGGTGTTCTGCCACCAACTTGCTGCCGTTCTAGAAGAACTCCCTGGTGTTCTGCCACCAACTTGCAGCCGTTCTAGAAGAACTCCCTGGTGTTCTGCCACCAACTTGCTGCTGTTCTAGAAGAACTCCCTGGTGTTCTGCCACCAACTTGCTGCTGTTCTAGAAGAACTCCCTGGTGTTCTGCCACCAACTTGCTGCTGTTCTAGAAGAACTCCCTGGTGTTCTGCCACCAACTTGCTGCTGTTCTAGAAGAACTCACTGGTGTTCTGCCACCAACTTGCTGCTGTTCTAGAAGAACTCCCTGGTGTTCTGCCACCAACTTGCTTCCGTTCTATAAGAACTCCCTGGTGTTCTGCCACCAACTTGCGCGCGTCGCCCTCGTGAGGCAATGCTTGGGAGACACAGAAAGGGGTTCTATAGAACCCAGAAGAAAAAAAATATAAAAGTGCCACTTACTTTGTTGTTACCTGGTTCAAGATGACAACATCCTCCTCCTCGCTGTCACTGTCTGAGATGACCACCACGTCACCTAGGAAACACAATCACACAATAAGATGAGGTGTACTTTATTGATCGTTAAACTTAAAAGAACAGAAAATTATCTTTATGCTCACAAACCAAACCTCCAACCCTCCAGAAGGTCAGGCGGGGTGTTACCCGGGTGGTGAGTGAGGGATGGGTCAGGCGTAGAGGGGTGTTACCCGGGTGGTGAGTGAGGGATGGGTCAGGCGTAGAGGGGTGTTACCCGGGTGGTGAGTGAGGGATGGGTCAGGCGTAGAGGGGTGTTACCCGGGTGGTGAGTGAGGGATGGGTCAGTCGTAGAGGGGTGTTACCCGGGTGGCGAGTGAGGGATGGGTCAGTCGTAGAGGGGTGTTACCCGGGTGGTGAGTGAGGGATGGGTCAGGCGTAGAGGGGTGTTACCCGGGTGGTGAGTGAGGGATGGGTCAGGCGTAGAGGGGTGTTACCCGGGTGGTGAGTGAGGGATGGGTCAGGCGTAGAGGGGTGTTACCCGGGTGGTGAGTGAGGGATGGGTCAGGCGTAGAGGGGTGTTACCCAGGTGGTGAGTGAGGGATGGGTCAGGCGTAGAGGGGTGTTACCCGGGTGGTGAGTGAGGGATGGGTCAGTCGTAGAGGGGTGTTACCCGGGTGGTGAGTGAGGGATGGGTCAGGCGTAGAGGGGTGTTACCCGGGTAGTGAGTGAAGGATGGGTCAGGCGTAGAGGGGTGTTACCCGGGTAGTGAGTGAGGGATGGGTCAGTCGTAGAGGGGTGTTACCCGGGTAGTGAGTGAGGGATGGGTCAGGCGTAGAGGGGTGTTACCCGGGTGGTGAGTGAGGGATGGCTCAGGCGTAGAGGGGTGTTACCCGGGTGGTGAGTGAGGGATGGGTCAGGCGTAGAGGGGTGTTACCCGGGTGCTGAGTGAGGGATGGATCAGGCGTAGAGGGATGTTACCCGGGTGGTGAGTGAGGGATGGATCAGGCGTAGAGGGGTGTTACCCGGGTGGTGAGTGAGGGATGGGTCAGGCGTAGAGGGGTGTTACCCGGGTGGTGAGTGAGGGATGGGGTCAGGCGTAGAGGGGTGTTACCCGGGTGGTGAGTGAGGGATGGGTCAGGCGTAGAGGGGTGTTACCCAGGTGGTGAGTGAGGGATGGGTCAGGCGTAGAGGGGTGTTACCCGGGTGGTGAGTGAGGGATGGGTCTGGCGTAGAGGGGTGTTACCCGGGTGGTGAGTGAGGGATGGGTCAGGCGTAGAGGGGTGTTCCCCGGGTGGTGAGTGAGGGATGGGTCAGGCGTAGAGGGGTGTTACCTGGGTGGTGAGTGAGGGATGGGTCAGGCGTAGAGGGGTGTTACCCGGGTGGTGAGTGAGGGATGGGTCAGGCGTAGCTCAGCGCCCCTGGAGCGATTGATTCATTTTTGTAGCCTGGTTCCAGATCATTCTGTGCCGTCTTGCCAACTATGACCATGGAAGACGGCACAAACAGATCTGGGACCAGGCGAGTCAGTTTCACTCACCCAAGGAAAACAAACAAATAGTTACCTCTCCCCTTCTCCTCATGTCCCTCTTCCAACTCCATCTTCAACTCCACCGTCTCATCTTCCTCCTCCTCCTCCTCCTCCTCCTCTTCCTTCAGACCCCAGGAGTTCTCTAGCCCCTCCCCCACCTGGCCTGTACCTGGCGCAGTTAACACTGGAGAGGGAACGCTGTCCCGCGGTTGGTTAAGGACTAGAGTCTAGAGTAAACCATGGATCAGTAGCATTGAGAAAACAGACAAGAGGACAGGCACACCAAGTCACTCGCTCACTAACTCACTCGCCCACAAACAATGACCTTCCCCCTTTGAGAAAATCTTCTACTACAAATGTATTCAGAGTAACTTCAAGACTTTCTTTGAAGGGATACGTTTGGGGTGGGACCTCAGCTCTCTGGACGATCTCATTGGCCTTCTCCTTGACGTCACTCATTTCCACAGGTGACACGTCTGTTTTCAGCGCTGTGATTCGCTCCTGGGGCAACGACTCTGCGAAGCCAAACTTACCCCCAGTTTTTCTGAAATAACCGATATTCAAAAAGAGAACTTTATTGGAATCCAAAAATGAAATGACGCCAAAGTAGCAACACCAGAGAGGTTTATATAAACGGGTTTCCACTCGATAGCACAGCCACAAAGTCAAAATGAACGCTAACGAGACCAAGTTGACGTGACCCACCTGGCTTTCTTGTCGTTCTCCAAGGCTTTGTTGATTAGCTCTGTGATCTCGGACACTTTGACACTAGCGATCTTACTGCACCTGAGGACCTGTACAAACACATCATGCTTTAGAGATACAATTCACAGTGAAGTAGCTAGAGTATGCTCGTATCCATCCTCAATATTATCAGCCCCCTGGCCTACCAAAGCCATGGTTATGATATCTAGACAAGTGTTTAGCATGCTGATTTGAGCGTAGAAAGTGTTGTTGTGGTCGTGGGTTGGCATCCCAGGTCTGCATTAGCTCCCCAGTACCCGCCTGGTCTTTTGAGCAGCTGACTATCTCTATGGCTCCCCAGTATCCGCCTGGTCTTTTGAGCAGCTGACTGTATCTCTATGGCTCCCCAGTACCCGCCTGGTCTTTTGAGCAGCTGACTGTATCTCTATGGCCCCCCAGTACCCGCCTGGTCTTTTGAGAAGCTGACTGTATCTCTATGGCTCCCCAGTACCCGCCTGGTCTTTTGAGCAGCTGACTGTATCTCTATGGCTCCCCAGTACCCGCCTGGTCTTTGAGCAGCTGACTGTATCTCTATGGCTCCCCAGTACCCGCCTGGTCTTTTCAGCAACTGACTGTATCTCTATGGCCCCCCCAGTACCCGCCTGGTCTTTGAGCAGCATGATGCCTCCACTAGACTGGATGGAGCAGATCTCTCTGTGTTTGTTCATGGCTATCATCAGCAGGCCGTCCATCACACGCTCCTCACGCTCACACGGGTCAACCAACAGGTAGGTCCTGGAGCAGAGGGAGAGGGGTAGGAGAGGGGATATGAGATAGGACATAGAGAACAGTGGAGAGAAGGAGAACAGGACAGGAAAGGGAAGAGAGGCAGGAAAGGGAAGAGAGGCAGAGAGAGAACTGCAATGGCAGCCATCACTGTCTGATAGTGATATCAAACAGACAGGTGATCTTATATAACAGGGACCTACCCTTGTTGGAAGAAGGAGAAACTGACACAGATGGGCATGTGGTAGATGCTGAGGGGAATGGGGTCTCTCTCCTCTGTACTGTACTGTGGAACAGACACATGAAGGGTTAAATCATTATAAATTGGGGTTGTGTTCATTAGGGCATGCAACAGGTGACATTTTTAAAACCTTTTGCAACGTGTGACAAAAATGAGTGTGTCTTATTAGACAAATCCAGGTGGTCCTTCCCTGCTTGTCAGTTTGGTTCCTAATTAACACTACCCAGGGGTGTAATCAATGTCAAAGATTGTTGCCATGGCATTAGTTGTCGATAGCATCACCCCACCCCTCTCCTCACCACAGTGACTTCCTCTCCCTGGATGCCCACATCGGGCCGTCTGAAGTGACAGAGGGCCGCGATGGCAGCAATGCTGGCAGCGTCCATTAGGTTACCATCGTGGTTCAGCAAGTGGACGTCCACCCTAATCTGCCACACCTGGAGATACACAGACACACTAATTACACAGACATTATTCTGTACCACACCTGGAGATACACAGACACACTAATTACACAGACATCGATCTGTACCACATCTGGAGACATAAACAGGTAGATATAGAGATAGATATGTACCACATCTGGAGAGATAAACAGGTAGATAGGCAGTATAGATCTGTACCACACCTGGAGATACAGACACACTAATTACACAGACATCGATCTGTACCACATCTGGAGAAATAGACAGGTAGATAGACATTATAGATCTGTAGCACACCTGGAGAAATAGACAGGTAGATAGGCATTATAGATCTGTACCACACCTGGAGAAATAGACAGGTAGATAGGCATTATAGATCTGTACCACACCTGGAGAAATAGACAGGTAGATAGGCATTATAGATCTGTACCACACCTGCAGAAATAGACAGGTAGATAGGCATTATACCTTGGAAGACCAGTAGATATACACTGAGTGTACAAAACATTAAAAACACCTTCCAAATATTGAGTTCCTGTCAATTCAGGAATTAAACTGATATAAAAATTATCTTCAATGCTTTTCAATGGAGAACATTTCAAATTGGAATTTGGTTTACTTCCTGAATTGACTGGAATTTAAACCCAATTTGGGGACTTTCGTTCACAGCCTTCATGCCAAACTTCAGGTGTGTGTGTGTGTGTGTTTGTGCGTACCTTCTCTCCAGACACCACACACAGAGACTCTGTGTCTATACACTTGGAGTTCCTGAGGCATCTCTCCAGCTGTCTGTTCAGCTTCACCAACAGCTCTGACTGCCTAGAGATAGAGAGAGATCAAGAAGGGGGAAGGACAACCACGCAGATACATTTTTTTCAGTGATCGTTTTTCAGATGCAATTTACACTATAGCCTTATGAAGTAAAAACATAGTAGGACTCGTACCTGCCCATCTCAAATGCTGGAGAAGCCATGGGAGACAGCTCAATGTTGAAGAAAATGAGTCCTTCATTCGGTCGGTTCTCTTTCGGAGTAATGAGCTCACAGGACACCTGGGCCATGATCCTGGAGGTTAGGAACACACCATTTTTGTATTTTTTTATTTAACCAGACAAGTCGGTTAAGAACAAATTCTTATTTACAATGACGGCCTACCCCGGCCAGATACAGCCTGGATTCAAACCAGGGACTTGCACTGAGATGCAGTGCCTTTGACTGCTGCGCCACTCAGGAGCCCAAACGTACAAAGTTAATCTCAAACCGCCCCTAGCACTGTCACCTAGCCCCTACCACTGTCACCTAGCCCTAGCCCCTACCACTGTCACCTAGCCCTAGCCCCTACCACTGTAACCTAGCCCTAGCCCCTACCACCTACCACTGTCACCTAGCCCCTACCACTGTAACCTAGCCCCTACCCCCTAGCCCCTACCACTGTCACCTAGCCCCTAGCCCCTACCACTGTCACCTAGCCCCTACAAACTGTCACCTAGCCCCTACCACTGTCACCTAGCCCCTACCACCGTCACCTAGCCCCTACCACCGTCACCTAGCCCCTACCACTGTCAACTAGCCCCTACCACTGTAACCTAGCCCCTACCCCCTAGCCCCTACCACTGTCACCTAGCCCCTACCACTGTCACCTAGCCCCTACCACTGTCACCTAGCCCCTACCACTGTCACCTAGCCCCTACCACTGTCACCTAGCCCCTACCACCGTCACCTAGCCCCTACCACCGTCAACTAGCCCCTACCACCTAGCCCCCCCCCCCCCTCCTAATGCCATACTCGTATCCAGTCCTTTCAGATGTATGAAAACGTAGTGCAAAAGCCTGCCATGTTAGTAGCAAGAAAGCCAACCCAAGTGCATTTGGCTTTGCCTGGTGCACCCGTCATCTACATTTTTAGCAGTAAGCCTTGGGTCTTCTCAACGATCCGCTTTAGATAGGCCAGTAGTTTTGGTTGAGAGCCACTGCTCAACTGTCATTTATTTGCCTTCAAAAGGCAGGAACACTCGCCTCGTCTTCCCCAGGTCAACAAAGCAGCATCCATAATCTGTCCCGAACGAGATCTTGATGCTCCTGTAGTCATAGGTCTGTCTCCCATCCAAGCGCTGCAGGTACACATTATTGAGCGAGATTATGTAACGTAAATATTTATAGCTAGTATAGCAACGATGCATCGAAAGATAATTAGCTAGCTAGCTAGGTAGCTCAAGTTTACAACAGGTTATGTACAATGACCCAGAACTCTAACAAACTCTGTAACGTTGGTAGATAGAGATAGACACTGTACAATATTTTAGTTCGGGTTCCCACATCTAAATTGGCCATTTATGTCAGCTAACTAGCATATCTGGCTATCTCAGCTAGCACGTTTCATTCACATGCAAGCATACACAAATTGCATTAGCTACCTTTTTTTCTTGAATAGCTTTGAGTAAAAAGTCCCGCTCGCAGTTTGATAACGGCGTATCTCTCATGTTGGCTGTCTATGAATTGTATATTGCTATGCCGGTGTGGTTTTTTTTGTTAACATGTGTTCACGTTTCAACAATCGTCAACATTCATGAACTCTGCTCCGGAAGAGCAACAGAGAAGTTATCACAATAAAAGTAATCAAAATGAGGTATATTTGCTCAAGTGTATTGCACTATTCTTCAAATTGTAGCAACCATCCACAATGTATTTCTAAAGTCATAATTATTTAAATAAAATAAGAATTAAAATAATAATACATGTTGGATGTTTATCCAATAACTTGCATTAATTGTCTACTTTTGGACAAATCTCTTTCTGCATGGATTTATCTCATAAGATAACGGACACAAGCTAATTATTTCATAACATTTAAATGACAAATATCTAAACTGTTATGCATTGAGGGAGAGGGGGGATGTACATAGAAAGATAGATCGAAAATTAGTCTGTTATTACAAGGCAGAGCACTTTTATTTTGAAATGGGCACTCCAATGGCGTTCTCTGGTTCAGGCATGCGCAGTGAGCAGAAGTCTCTTCCCGTCATCGCCGTTCGAGGGTCTCCACGGTGATCCGTCCATCCCGCTCCTCCAGGCCTCGGTACCCGCGGTTTTACTCCAACTGGGTCGAACGCAGTGAAAATAAAGTTGTTTGAGGATATTGGCGTAGAAAACATCACAAGACTTGGAATATAATTTTTTTTCTCCCTTCCCCAACTGCACAAGGTTTGTTTGCTTAATATTTATCTAGTTAGCTACACTCATTCATTCTTCCCTGACAACTGCAACACAACATGTTGTTAGTTTAGCATAGCCATTAGCTGGCTAAACTTAGCTTTCTAACTTGGTGCATTTTTCTCAGACAGGCCGTTTACTCAAAATGTGAATATGTTTACATTTTGACACGTTAGGCTTTATGAATATGTCTGAAATGTCGCAGCATTTAGTAACCACATAGCTAGCTATTGATAACGCTCTGCTAGCCCGCTAATTCGCGCCACACACGGACCGGGGTTGCAGGAGATAACAAGGGACGTCCGGTGAACTGTCGCGAAAAACGTTGGTTAACTGACGTTACCTAGTTCGTTATTTAGCTTGTGCAGTAACGTAAGCTAATGCCAAATATAGCCGACATTCCACATAACTTATATATATATATATATATCTGAAATAACTTGCTTCCTATAAAAAAAGACTTGATATAAATATGATGAAAGACAGTTTGCTGATGTGATGTCTTGATAATGCGCGTAGCCTGACAGATTGTTCTAGTAGTAGTAGTTGCTACAGTAGTCCAAGCTAACAATCCTGGCTCTGTGGAGTTTTGTGGACACATCTGGTCGGCAGCTGTAGGTTAATTTTGGTGCTCTCTCTCTCGGGGCATATGGGCATCCCCTAGGGAACAGTAGTTTGGCCTGAGGGACAGTGGCTCCTTGCTTTTGTTGGCGACCCACATCCACCTCCCCCAACGCTCCGTCAAATCAGCTCGACGTTATGTTTACTCCAACCCCGAAGGACAGTGATTTTGAAAACACTGTATCAAGCCATATTCAACCTTTACTCAATTGTAGCTGGCAATCGTATTGATTCAATATGATGAAATGCTTGTCGAGGTATATACTGAAAAGTGTCCTGGTCGACGACGAGTGAATATCATTGAAGTCATTGAAATGCAGAGAACCATTTTTTGCATGGATTCATGAGTCACCTTTGAAACCTGATTTAGGGTGTCTGTTTTTTTTTACAATTCAGAAATATATTTTAATTGGAAAAAAGCAGAGCCATGTATAATCTTTCTCTGGTGAAAGCCATCCATTTCCTTGCATACGGCCAAATTGCATTACGGTGACAAAACCTACATTTGTTTGTAGAAAATATTTGTAGATGGAAAGATAGTTTCTGGGAAAATGCTTTTGAAAATCAGAAGTGTATTAACCTTATTCCTGACCTCTTTCTTTGCTTTTCTCTCTCTTCTCTTCCTGAAATCCTCCATTTCCACCCTTACTTCACACGCCTCCCCACTCCCTCCTTCTCCTTCTCTTCAACCCCACCCACTCCATTCCCCCCTCCTCTCACATTGTCCGTCCCAACCCCTCACCTCTCCCATCTCCTTTCCACCCTCTTCATTCCCTTTCCCACTCTCTCCTCCCTTCCCCCTACTGTCCACCCCCACTGTCACTCCCTCCTTCTCCCTCTCTCAACCCCCCCACCCACTCCATTCCCCCTCCTCTCACATTGTCCTTCCCAACCCCTCACCTCTCCCATCTCCTTTCCACCCTCTTCATTCCCTTTCCCACTCTCTCCTCCCTTCCCCCTACCGTCCACCCCCACTGTCACTCCCTCCTTCTCCCTCTCCCATCTCCTTTCCACCCTCTTCATTCCCTTTCCCACTCTCTCCTCCCTTCCCCCTTACCGTCCATCTCCACGTCTCTCTCCAGATGAAGCTGTGGTGGGGCTGGACGTGTGTGCTGCTCCTCTCCCTCCTGGCTCTCTCTGAGTCCCGGGCTGAAGCTCAGGGTGACCTAGACCTGGAGATGGAGGATGAAATGGTGGAAGACATGGTAGAAGATAGGGAAGACTCAGCAGAGATCGAGGGAGAGGCGGAGATGGAAGTGGAGGCGGAAGAGGAGAAGGGAACCGATGCCAACGTCTCCTTCCAGGTCAGTAAAAAAGGGTCAAAGGTCACCCAATAGGAAGTAGGATGAACTAGGTAGGGACATTTGAGATGGCACCCTTCTCCCTATGTAGTGTGCCATGTGTGTGGGGCCTGGTCAGACGTCGTGCAATCTCTTGGAAATAGGGTGCCATTTTGGATGCATGCCTGGCGTGTGTTTTTTTACGCCCTCCAAGTGTCTCTCTACCCGTTTGAGTTTGAAACCCTCATCATTTGCCTATTCTTTCTGTGTTCCCTTAGCTAGCTAAAAACCTAACTACAACCTCACTGTCATAACCCCAATTTTAGCCGGGGGGCCTTCAGGAAATCATGTCATTAAATGTGTACTAGGCCGAGTCCCGATTCTCCACGGTTCTGGGTTTTATAATGATGATGGAAAATCCCGCCAGACATCTTATTTAAATCCACGACGGGTAGTGTGCAAGTGTACACTTCTGGGGGAAAAGGGTGAAGAATCTGGAGCCCTACATTATATATCCCTCAGTTTGTGTTCCATTTCACACACAAAGTAATCCCTCCGCCCCCATTGGCTGAAACACACAGGTGACCTACAAGACTCCTGTTCCCATCGGAGAAGTGTACTTCTCAGAGACCTTTGATGACGGCTCACTGGACAGGTGGCAGGTGTCAAAGACGATGAAGGAAGACGCAGACGATGAAATTGCTAAATATGATGGTAAGAAACAGACCATTCTTGCCCCCCCCCCACTCTACACTCTCCACTTGTGTGTGTTTTATGGACACGAACACGTCTTTTTGCCAGTGTGTCAGTGAGAGACAACCCTGTTTCTTCAACCACCACTGTTAAGGTCACGTATCCCTGTATTTCTGTTATTACGGCGCTGTCACTCTGTTATTAGTACTGCTGGGCAGTAGTCTCTCTGTTGATGGACCTGGCCCGAGTGAAATGGCAAACATGTATTGTGGAAATACAGTTTAGTTAACGTTGTTAAACTGGAATCTAGTCGTTGTGTCAGTTTGAGTTCACCACCGGACCCCTCTCTCCCCTCCTGACCCCTCTCTCCTCTCCTGACCCCTCTCTCCTCTCCTGACCCCTCTCTCCCCTCCTGACCCCTCTCTCCCCTCCTGACCCCTCTCTCCTCTCCTGACCCCTCTCTCCTCTCCTGACCCATCTCTCCTCTCCTGACCCCTCTCTCCTCTCCTGGCCCCTCTCTCCTGACCCATCTCTCCTCTCCAGGTAAGTGGTCTGTGGAGCAGCTGAAGGAGAATAAAGTACCAGGAGACATGGGTCTGGTTCTGAAGTCCCGGGCCAAACATCACGCCATCGCCTCCCTGTTGGACAGACCCTTCCTCTTCCGGGACGACGCCCTAGTCGTACAGTGAGTTTGACCTTTAACCTCTCACGTTTGACCTCTTACCCTTTTTTTGGTTTTGTGTAAAAATGAGCCTTTTGAGTAAACTTGAGGCTAATTCATATTAACCGCTGAGCGTTTAGAGGAACCTGTGTGTGTTTACCTTTAGGTATGAGGTGAACTTCCAGGATGGTATTGACTGTGGTGGAGCCTACATCAAACTGCTGTCAGACGAAGATGACCTGGATCTGGTACGTTGCTGTTGTTACTATAATCTGATTACTAGTCCCAGATCTGTTGGTGTTGTTACTATAATCTGATCTGTGATGTTGGTTAGTCCCAGATCCCAGATCTGTTGCTGTTGTTACTATAATCTGATCTGTGATGTTGGTTAGTCCCAGATCCCAGATCTGTTGGTGTTGTTACTATAATCTGATCTGTGATGTTGGTTAGTCCCAGATCCCAGATCTGTTGGTGTTGTTACTATAATCTGATCTGTGATGTTGGTTAGTCCCAGATCCCAGATCTGTTGGTGTTGTTACTATAATCTGATCTGTGATGTTGGTTAGTCCCAGATCCCAGATCTGTTGGTGTTGTTACTATAATCTGATCTATGATGTTGGTTAGTCCCAGATCTGTTGGTGTTGTTACTATAATCTGATCTGTGATGTTGGTTAGTCCCAGATCCCAGATCTGTTGCTGTTGTTACTATAATCTGATCTGTGATGTTGGTTAGTCCCAGATCCCAGATCTGTTGGTGTTGTTACTATAATCTGATCTGTGATGTTGGTTAGTCCCAGATCCCAGATCTGTTGGTGTTGTTACTATAATCTGATCTGTGATGTTGGTTAGTCCCAGATCTGTTGGTGTTGTTACTATAATCTGATCTGTGATGTTGGTTAGTCCCAGATCCCAGATCTGTTGGTGTTGTTACTATAATCTGATCTGTGATGTTGGTTAGTCCCAGATCCCAGATCTGTTGCTGTTGTTACTATAATCTGATCTGTGATGTTGGTTAGTCTAGTCCCAGATCTGTTGGTGTTGTTACTATAATCTGATCTGTGATGTTGGTTAGTCCCAGATCCCAGATCTGTTGGTGTTGTTACTATAATCTGATCTGAGATGTTGGTTAGTCCCAGATCCCAGATCTGTTGGTGTTGTTACTATAATCTGATCTGTGATGTTGGTTAGTCCCAGATCCCAGATCTGTTGGTGTTGTTACTATAATCTGATCTGTGATGTTGGTTAGTCCCAGATCCCAGATCTGTTGGTGTTGTTACTATAATCTGATCTGTGATGTTGGTTAGTCCCAGATCCCAGATCTGTTGGTGTTGTTACTATAATCTGATTACTAGTCCCAGATCTGTTGCTGTTGTTACTATAATCTGATCTGAGATGTTGGTTAGTCCCAGATCTGTTGGTGTTGTTACTATAATCTGATCTATGTTGTTGGTTAGTCCCAGATCTGTTGGTGTTGTTACTATAATCTGATCTGTGATGTTGGTTAGTCCCAGATCCCAGATCTGTTGGTGTTGTTACTATAATCTGATCTGAGATGTTGGCTAGTCCCAGATCTGTTGGTGTTGTTACTATAATCTGATCTGTGATGTTGGTTAGTCCCAGATCTGTTGGTGTTGTTACTATAATCTGATCTGTGATGTTGGTTAGTCCCAGATCCCAGATCTGTTGGTGTTGTTACTATAATCTGATCTGTGATGTTGGTTAGTCCCAGATCCCAGATCCCAGATCTGTTGGTGTTGTTACTATAATCTGATCTATGATGTTGGTTAGTCCCAGATCCCAGATCTGTTGGTGTTGTTACTATAATCTGATCTATGATGTTGGTTAGTCCCAGATCCCAGATCTGTTGGTGTTGTTACTATAATCTGATCTGTGATGTTGGTTAGTCCCAGATCTATTGGTGTTGTTACTATAATCTGATCTATGATGTTGGTTAGTCCCAGATCCCAGATCTGTTGGTGTTCTTACTATAATCTGATTACTAGTCCCAGATCTGTTGCTGTTGTTACTATAATCTGATCTGAGATGTTGGTTAGTCCCAGATCTGTTGGTGTTGTTACTATAATCTGATCTATGTTGTTGGTTAGTCCCAGATCTGTTGGTGTTGTTACTATAATCTGATCTGTGATGTTGGTTAGTCCCAGATCCCAGATCTGTTGGTGTTGTTACTATAATCTGATCTGTGATGTTGGTTAGTCCCAGATCTGTTGGTGTTGTTACTATAATCTGATCTGTGATTTTGGTTAGTCCCAGATCCCAGATCTGTTGCTGTTGTTACTATAATCTGATCTATGATGTTGGTTAGTCCCAGATCTGTTGGTGTTGTTACTATAATCTGATCTGTGATGTTGGTTAGTCCCAGATCCCAGATCTGTTGGTGTTGTTACTATAATCTGATCTGTGATGTTGGTTAGTCCCAGATCTGTTGGTGTTGTTACTATAATCTGATCTGTGATGTTGGTTAGTCCCAGATCCCAGATCTGTTGGTGTTCTTACTATAATCTGATCTGTGATGTTGGTTAGTCCCAGATCTGTTGGTGTTGTTACTATAATCTGATCTGTGATGTTGGTTAGTCCCAGATCCCAGATCTGTTGGTGTTGTTACTATAATCTGATCTGTGATGTTGGTTAGTCCCAGATCTGTTGGTGTTGTTACTATAATCTGATCTGTGATGTTGGTTAGTCTAGTCCCAGATCCCAGATCTGTTGGTGTTGTTACTATAATCTGATCTATGATGTTTGTTAGTCTAGTCCCAGATCCCAGATCTGTTGGTGTTGTGACTATAATCTGATCTATGTTGTTGGTTAGTCTAGTCCCAGATCCCAGATCTGTTGGTGTTGTTACTATACTCTGATCTATGATGTTGGTTAGTCTAGTCCCAGATCTGTTGGTGTTGTTACTATAATCTGATCTGTGATGTTGGTTAGTCCCAGATCTGTTGGTGTTGTTACTATAATCTGATTACTAGTCCCAGATCTGTTGCTGTTGTTACTATAATCTGATCTGAGATGTTGGTTAGTCCCAGATCTGTTGGTGTTGTTACTATAATCTGATCTATGTTGTTGGTTAGTCCCAGATCTGTTGGTGTTGTTACTATAATCTGATCTGTGATGTTGGTTAGTCTAGTCCCAGATCCCAGATCTGTTGGTGTTGTTACTATAATCTGATCTATGATGTTTGTTAGTCTAGTCCCAGATCCCAGATCTGTTGGTGTTGTGACTATAATCTGATCTATGTTGTTGGTTAGTCTAGTCCCAGATCCCAGATCTGTTGGTGTTGTTACTATACTCTGATCTATGATGTTGGTTAGTCTAGTCCCAGATCTGTTGGTGTTGTTACTATAATCTGATCTGTGATGTTGGTTAGTCCCAGATCTGTTGGTGTTGTTACTATAATCTGATCTATGATGTTGGTTAGTCTAGTCCCAGATCCCAGATCTGTTGGTGTTGTTACTATACTCTGATCTATGATGTTGGTTAGTCTAGTCCCAGATCTGTTGGTGTTGTTACTATAATCTGATCTATGATGTTTGTTAGTCTAGTCCCAGATCCCAGATCTGTTGGTGTTGTTACTATAATCTGATCTATGATGTTGGTTAGTCTAGTCCCAGATCCCAGATCTGTTGGTGTTGTTACTATAATCTGATCTATGGTGTTGGTTAGTCCCAGATCTGTTGGTGTTGTTACTATAATCTGATCTGTGATGTTGGTTAGTCCCAGATCTGTTGGTGTTGTTACTATAATCTGATCTGTGATGTTGGTTAGTCTAGTCCCAGATCCCAGATCTGTTGGTGTTGTTACTATAATCTGATCTGTGATGTTGGTTAGTCCCAGATCTGTTGGTGCTTGACCTTTGACCTGGCTTCCACTTCTAAAGTTAAGTCTCTATTTATATGCCTCCGTAATGCTGTACTTGGCTGGTCGACCCACCCAAGGATTTCAATGTCAGAAAAGTCCCCTGGTTTCACCATGACTTCGTCTCTGTATCGCTGACTGTAACCCTGTACCTTACTGTGGTGCTGTTCTAGGATCAGTTTAATGACCGTACCTCCTACACCATCATGTTTAGGGCCTGATAAGTGTGTAACCCTGTACCTTACTGTTGTGCTGTTCTAGGATCAGTTTAATGACCGTACCTCCTACACCATCATGTTCGGGCCTGATAAGTGTGTAACCCTGTACCTTACTGTTGTGCTGTTCTAGGATCAGTTTAATGACCGTACCTCCTACACCATCATGTTCGGGCCTGATAAGTGTGTAACCCTGTACCTTACTGTTGTGCTGTTCTAGGATCAGTTTAATGACCGTACCTCCTACACCATCATGTTCGGGCCTGATAAGTGTGTAACCCTGTACCTTACTGTGGTGCTGTTCTAGGATCAGTTTAATGACCGTACCTCCTACACCATCATGTTTAGGGCCTGATAAGTGTGTAACCCTGTACCTTACTGTTGTGCTGTTCTAGGATCAGTTTAATGACCGTACCTCCTACACCATCATGTTCGGGCCTGATAAGTGTGGAGAGGACTACAAGCTGCACTTCATCTTCCGCCACAGGAGCCCCCTGAACAAAGACCTGGAGGAGAAACACGCCAAGAGGCCCGACGTCGACCTGAAGAAGTTCTACACCGACAAGAAGACTCATCTCTACACACTGGGTAGGAGGGTGAGGGAGAGGGTGAGGGGGTGGGGAGGAGAGAGGAGGGGGTGTGAGGGGTAGGGGAGAGAGAGAGGGGAGGGGTGTGAGGGGTAGGGGAGGGGAGAGAGGAGGGGGTGGGGGGGGAGAGAGGAGGGGGTGGGGGGGAGAGAGGAGGGGGTGTGAGGGGTAGGGGAGAGAGAGAGGGGGTGGGGGGGGGAGGGGTGTGAGGGGGAGGGAAGAGAGGAGGGGGTGTGAGGGGTAGGGGAGAAGGGGAGGGGAGAGAGGAGGGGGTGGGGGGGAGAGAGGAGGGGTGTGAGGGGTAGGGGAGAAGGGGAGGGGAGAGAGGAGGGGGTGGGAGGGAAGAGAGGAGGGGGTGTGGGGTAGGGGAGAAGGGGAGGGGAGAGAGAGAGGGGGTGGGGGGGAGAGAGGAGGGGGTGGGAGGGAAGAGAGGGGGGGGGAGAGGAGGGGTGTGAGGGAGAGGAGGAGGGGGTGGGAGGGAAGAGAGGAGGGGGTGTGAGGGGTAGGGGAGAAGGGGAGGGGAGAGAGGAGGGGGTGGGGGGGAGAGAGGAGGGGGTGTGAGTGCTAGGGGGGAGGGGAGAGAGAGAGGGGGTGGGGGGAGAGAGGAGGGGTGTGAGGGAAGAGAGGAGGGGGTGTGAGGGGTAGGGGAGAAGGGGAGGGGGTGGGGGGGAGAGAGGAGGGGTGTGAGGGGTAGGGGAGAAGAGGAGGGGGTGGGAGGGTAGAGAGGAGGGGGTGTGAGGGGTAGGGGAGAGAGAGAGGGGGTGGGGGGGAGAGAGGAGGGGGTGTGAGGGGTAGGGGAGGGGAGGAGGGGGAGAGAGGACGGGGGTAGGGGAGGGAGAGAGAGAGGGGGGGGGGGGGTGGGAGGGGAGGGGAGAGAGAAGGAGAGAGGAGGAGGGGAGAGAGGAGAAGGAGGGGGTGGGAGGGGAGAGGGGAGAAGGAGGGGGTGGGAGGGGAGATGGGATGCGAGGAATGGTGGAAAGACCGTGACAGCGAGCAACCCGGCTCTACGTGTTTACTGGTTTGTGACCCACTGACTCCGCCCTCGGTCAGAGGGGAACCCTGCAACCCAACAGTTAACACACACAGGAATTTTAATTGATACACACTGGAGATGAACATGGGGGATGGGGGTGGCTCTGTAAGGGACAGAAACAGAGGTCATGAGTACATACACCAAGTCACAGAGCAGAAATACATGGCTGGGGACTGGATACATTACAAACTGGGTGGTTGGAGCCCTGAATGCTGATTGGCTGACAGCCGTGGTATATCAGACCGTATACAACGGGTATGACAAACCATTTTATTTGTACTGCTCTAATTACGCTGGTAACCAGTTTATAATAGCAATAAGGCACCTCGGGGGTTGTGTGGTATATGGACAATATACCACGGCTAAGGGCGGTGTCCAGGCACTCCACCGTGGTATATTGGCCATATACCACACCCCCTCTGGCCTTATTGCTGAATCACACCACACAGTGAACTCAGAGGACAATGGTAGTAACTGACGAGGAAGACCCACGTGCACACGTCCCACAACCCACTTTGTGAACACACACCATCCCACAACTCTCTCTCACCATCCCACAACTCTCTCTCTCACCATCCCACATTCAGAAATTAGTCCAGTTGTTTATGGCCAGAGACACAGATGTTACTCTCTGTTACTGCCTGATGGAGACTGACATTATTGTAGAGACAGAGATGTTACTACCTGATGGAGACTGACAGTATTGTAGAGACAGAGATGTTACTACCTGAGGGAGACTGACTGTATTGTAGAGACAGAGATGTTACTACCTGATGGAGACTGACAGTATTGTAGAGACAGAGATGTTACTACCTGATGGAGACTCAGGGTTGTGCTGATAACACTCACCGGAAGGGAATTTGTAACAGACACATTGAGATAAGAAACAATGTCCAGGACAAGTTACTCTCTTTTCTGAACTCTGTTTGTCTCCCCTCCCTCTTCCCCCATCCCTCCCCTCTTCCTCCCTCCCCCTATCTCTCTCTCCCTCTCTCTCTCCCCTCCCTCCTCTCTCTCCCCCATCCAGTCCTGAACCCAGACAACAGCTATGAGATCCTGGTAGACCAGAGCAGTGTCAGTCGTGGCTCTCTGCTTCATGATGTGGTTCCTCCTGTTAACCCCACCAAGGAGATAGACGATCCCACTGACTCTAAACCTGAAGACTGGGACGAGAGGGCCAAGATACCAGACCCAGAGGCTGTCAAACCTGACAACTGGTGGGTTCAACTTCAACACCACTTTTTGGGAATTCTTTTTTTTTTTTGGGGGGGGGGGGGGGGGGGGGGGGGTCGTGACTAAAAGAAAACCAGGTGTTGGCAGGCATGACTGAGGAAGAGCGTCTAGTTCTGAAGGATTTCTATTCTAAAACAGAACTTCCTTAAGGACTGTAGATATAACGCGTCTATTAAAGCTGTATCACATAGAAATGTGAGTTTACACTCCGTGGTCAGTTTATTAGGTACACCACCCCATTCAAGACAACGAGTCACGTGGTGTGGCTGGTTTTCCTGGCACACGTTCGGTCCGTCCCCCTGATAACAATTGAGCAATGTTTTCAACGCCCCGAAGAATTCAGGCTGTTCTGGAGGCAACAGGGGGTCCCGACCCAGTATTAGATGGGTGTACCTAATAAACTGTCCACTGCGTGTATATCTATCATTGGAAGCAAGTCTGATGAGGGGTAGATATGTTCTATATGTGCCGTTTCTATGCTTCCCGCCCTTAAGTAGATTTTTTTTCAATGATTCTCTACATTTGTTTTGTCACAAACTGAAAAAAGATGCAAAACTATTGTGATTTTTCTCTCTAAGGGGTAATGTTGAGCAACGTGCTTGGTTTTTAATGCTAAACCATTTGGCATCTTGTGTTCCAGGGATGAGGAGGCTCCGGCTACGATCCAGGACCCTGATGCTGTGAAGCCAGAGGGATGGCTGGACGACGAGCCGGAGTTTGTGGCCGACCCCGCCGCCGACAAACCAGACGACTGGTAAACACACTGAACACACACATCAATAAAATGGTTGTTTTGGGAAGAGAGATGTGTTGAGTAACTCCACTTTTTCTGTCTCTCTCTCATTACTTTACATCCATCTCTCGTTCTCCTTTATCTCTCTGTCTGTCTGTCTCTCTCTCTATCTCTTTCCTTTATCTATCCTCTCATCATCTCTCTCTCTCCTTTATCTCTCCTCTCACCATCTCTCTGTCTCTCTCTCTATCTCTCTCCTTTATCTCTCCTCTCACCATCTTTCTCTCGCTCCTCTCACCATCCCTCTCTCATCTCTCTCTGTCTCTCTCTTTTATCTCTCGCTCTCCTTTATCTCTCTGTAGGGATGAGGAGATGGATGGAGAGTGGGAGGCCCCTCAGGTTCCTAACCCAGTGTGTGAGACAGCCCCTGGATGTGGGCAGTGGAAACCCCCTACCATCAACAACCCTCAGTACAAGGGCAAGTGGAAGGCTCCTCTGGTGGACAACCCCCACTACCAGGTAACATAATCCCTTCCTGAAGACACATGTTTCATTAGGTTATTGTCAGTCTATAAGGCTGAGATCCCTGTCTTATTGTCAGTCTATAAGGCTGAGATCCCTGTCTTATTGTTGGTCTATAAGCCTGAGATCCCTGTCTTATTGTCAGTCTATAAGGCTGAGATCCCTGTCTTATTGTTGGTCTATAAGGCTGAGATCCCTGTCTTATTGTTGGTCTATAAGGCTGATATTCAGAGATGAGATCCCTGTCTTATTGTCAGTCTATAAGGCTGAGATCCCTGTCTTATTGTCAGTCTATAAGGCTGAGATCCCTGTCTTATTGTTGGTCTATAAGGCTGAGATCCCTGTCTTATTGTTGGTCTATAAGGCTGATATCCCTGTCTTATTGTTGGTCTATAAGGCTGAGATCCCTGTCTTATTGTTGGTCTATAAGGCTGAGATCCCTGTCTTATTGTCAGTCTATAAGGCTGAGGTCCCTGTCTTGTTGTCAGTCTATAAGGCTGAGATCCCTGTCTTGTTGTCAGTCTATAAGGCTGAGATCCCTGTCTTATTGTTGGTCTATAAGGCTGATATCCCTGTCTTATTGCTGGTCTATAAGGCTGAGATCCCTGTCTTATTGTTGGTCTATAAGGCTGAGATCCCTGTCTTATTGTCAGTCTATAAGGCTGAGATCCCTGTCTTATTTTCGGTCTGTAAGGCTGATATTCAGAGCTGCGATCCCTGTCTTATTGTTGGTCTATAAGGCTGAGATCCCTGTCTTATTGTCGGTCTATAAGGCTGAGATCCCTGTCTTATTGTTGGTCTATAAGGCTGAGATCCCTGTCTTATTGTTGGTCTATAAGGCTGAGATCCCTGTCTTGTTGTCAGTCTATAAGACTGAGATCCCTGTCTTATTGTTGGTCTATAAGGCTGAGATCCCTGTCTTATTGTCAGTCTATAAGGCTGAGATCCCTGTCTTATTGTCAGTCTATAAGGCTGAGATCCCTGTCTTATTGTTGGTCTATAAGACTGAGATCCCTGTCTTGTTGTCAGTCTATAAGGCTGAGATCCCTGTCTTATTGTTGGTCTATAAGGCTGAGATCCCTGTCTTATTGTTGGTCTATAAGGCTGAGATCCCTGTCTTATTGTTGGTCTATAAGGCTGAGATCCCTGTCTTATTTTCGGTCTGTAAGGCTGAGATCCCTGTCTTATTGTCGGTCTATAAGGCTGAGATCCCTGTCTTATTGTTGGTCTATAAGGCTGAGATCCCTGTCTTATTGTTGGTCTATAAGGCTGAGATCCCTGTCTTATTGTTGGTCTATAAGGCTGAGATCCCTGTCTTATTGTCAGTCTATAAGGCTGAGATCCCTGTCTTATTGTTGGTCTATAAGGCTGAGATCCCTGTCTTATTGTTGGTCTATAAGACTGAGATCCCTGTCTTATTGTTGGTCTATAAGGCTGAGATCCCTGTCTTATTGTCAGTCTATAAGGCTGAGATCCCTGTCTTATTGTCAGTCTATAAGGCTGAGATCCCTGTCTTATTGTCAGTCTATAAGGCTGAGATCCCTGTCTTATTTTCGGTCTGTAAGGCTGATATTCAGAGCTGCGATCCCTGTCTTATTGTCGGTCTATAAGGCTGGGGACACTAAAGCGTGTCTTGTCCTGTAACATGTGACCTCTCCCCTCCCAGGGTGTGTGGAGCCCCTCCCCTCTCCTCTCCTCTCCCCTCCCAGGGTGTGTGGAGCCCCTCCCCTCTCCCCTCTCAGGGTGTGGGGACACTAATGCGTGTCTTGTCCTGTAACATGTGACCTCTCCCCTCCCAGGGTGTGTGGAGCCCGCGTAAGATCCAGAACCCGGACTACTTCGAGGATCTGGCTCCGTTCCAGATGACGTCGTTCAGAGCCGTGGGGCTGGAGCTCTGGTCCATGACCTCAGAGATCTACTTCGACAACTTCATCATCACTTCATATAAAGAGGTGGCCGATCGCTGGGCTGGAGACAGCTGGGGACTCAAGAAACTGGTGGCTAGTGCCAACGAGGTGTGTACGACACACACACGCACACCTACACACACACACACAGCGTACATTTATACATACACACACAGATGGATATATATATAAAACACACACCTACACACACACATACACACACACACACACAGATGGATATATATATATATATAACACATACAAACACATGTTGTATAAAAAGTTGGCTGATCGCTGGGCTGAAGACAGCTGGGTACTTAAGAAACTACTGGCTAGTGCCAAAGAGGTACACACACACCGACACACACACATACACATACACACACACACATACACACGCACACACACACACACACACACACACGTAGATAGACTCGGCAAAAAAAGAAACGTCCCTTTTTCAGGACCCTGTCTTTCAAAGATAATTCATAAAAATCCAAATAACTACACAGATCTTCATTGTAAAGGGTTTAACACTGTTTTTCATGCTTGTTCAGTGACCCATAAACAATTAATGAACATGCACCTGTGTAACGGTCGCTAAGACACTAACAGCTTACAGACAGTAGGCAATTAAGGTCACAGTTATAAAAACTTAGGACACTAAAGAGGCCTTTCTACTGACTCTGAAAAACACCAAAAGAAAGATTCAGAGGGTCCCTGCTCATCTTCCTGAACGTGCCTTAGGCATGCTGCAAGGAGGCATGAGATGTGGCCAGGGCAATAAATTGTAATGTCCTTACTGTGAGATGCCTAAGACAGCTCTACAGGGAGACAGGATGGACAGCTGATCATCCTCGCAGTGGCAGACCACTTGTAACAACACCTGCACAGGATCGGTACATCCAAACATCACACCTACGGGACAGGTACAGGATGGCAACAGCAACTGCCCGATATACACCAGGAATGCACAATCCCTCCATCAGTGCTCAGACTGTCTGCAATAGGCTGAGAGAGGCTGGACTGAGGGCTTGTAGGCCTGTTGTAACGCAGGTCCTCACCAGACATCACTGGCAACAACGTCCCCTATGGGCACAAACCCACCGTCGCTGGACCAGACAGGACTGGCAAAAGTGCTCTTCACTGATGAGTCGCGGTTTTGTCTCACAAGGGGTGATGGTCGGATTTGTGTTTATCGTCGAAGGAATGAGCATTACACCGAGGCCTGTACTCTGGAGCGGGATCGATTGGAGGGGGAGAGTCCATCATGGTCTGGGGAGGTGTGTCACAGCATCATCGGACTGAGCTTGTTGTAATTGCAGGCAATCTCAACGCTGTGCATCACAGGGAAAACATCCTCCTCCCTCATGTGGTACCTTCCTGCAGGCTCATCCTGACATGACCTTCCAGCATGATGCCACCAGCCATACTGCTCGTTCTGTGCGTGATTTCCTGCAAGTTAGGAATATCAGTGTTCTGTCATGGCCAACGAAGAGCCCGGATCTCAGTCCCATTGAGCACGTCTGGGACCTGTTGGATCGGAGGGTGAGGACTAGGGCACGTCTGGGACCTGTTGGATCAGAGGGTGAGGGCTAGGGCACGTCTGGGACTTGTTGGATCGGAGGGTGAGGGCTAGGGCACGTCTGGGACCTGTTGGATCGGAGGGTGAGGGCTAGGGCACGTCTGGGACCTGTTGGATCGGAGGGTGGGGGCTAGGGCACGTCTGGCACCTGTTGGATCGGAGGATGAGGGCTGAAAGTAAACACAGTTGACAGTGAGAGGAGGTTTGTTTTTTTGCTGAGTTTACAAACATGCAGAACACAGACATTAACTTTTTATATATTTCCTCACCTTCCTTCACATAAACACACACAGTTATATTTGCTGATTATCCCCCCCCTCCCTCCCCAGCCGGGTGTGTTTTCCCAGTTGACCATGGCAGCAGAGGAGAGACCGTGGCTCTGGGTGGTCTACATACTGACTGTTGGTCTGCCCATAGGACTGACTGTGTTATTCTGCTGGCCCAAGGTAACACACCACTACTGACTTGTTACTCACACAAACTGGTGTTTCCTGCTCTTGTCTGTTTCATATTCAATTAATCTTGTTGTCATTTTCACTATGCAGCCAAACAACTATATATTTTGTTCTTTGTACTTAAGAGGGTATTTATCTAACCACCAGCTCATTGTCTGACTCTCTCTCTCTCTCCCTCTGACTCCTCTTTCTCTGACTCGCTCTCTGACTCTCTTTCCGACAGAAATCAGATGATGACTATGTGTACAAGAAGGTGGACCCGCCTAAACCCGATGTAGAAGAGGAGGAGGAAGAGGATGAGGAGGAGGAAGAAGAGGAGATGGGAGACCAAGCAGCTGAGGCCAAAGCTACTGAGAGTCCAAAACCCGCAGGTCAGAGAGAAGACATGAGATCTCTCTCTCCCTCTTCCTCCCCCTCTCTCCCTCTTTCCCTCTCTCTCCTCCCCCCTCTCTCCCTCTCTCTCCCTCTCTCCCCCCTCTCCCCCCCTCTTCCTCCCCTCTTCCCCCCTCTCCCCCCTCTCTCTCTCTCTCTCCCTTTCCCCGCTCTCTCTCCCTCTTTCCCTTTCTCTTCCTCCCCCTTCTCTCTCCCTCTTCCTCCCCCTCTCTCCCTCTGTCCCTCTCTCTCCTTCCCCTCTCTCTCCCTCTTTCCCTCTCTCCTCCCCCCTCTCTCCCTCTCCCCCTCTCTCCCTCTCCCCCCCTCTCCCCCCTCTTTCTCCCTCTTCCTCCCCTCTTCCCCCCCTCTCTCTCCCTCTTCCTCCCCCCTCTTTCTCCCTCTCCCTCCCCCCCCCCCCCTCTCCCCCCTCTTTCTCCCTCTTTCCCTCTCTTCCTCCCCCCTCTCCCCCCCCCTCTCTCCCTCTCCTCCCCCCTCTCTCTCCCTCTCCTCCCCCCCTCTCTCTCCCTCTCCCCCCCTCTCTCTCCCCTCACTTGTTCTCTCTTCCATATGTTTTCTTCTCCTTTCCTTAGTTAATATTTCATCTGATTCTCCTTTTGTCTTTCAGAAGAGAAGAAAGAGAAGGCGGAGGAGGAGAGTGGAGCAGCTGGAGGGGACAGCGTAGAAGATGAAGAGGACGATGAGGAGGAGGAGGATGAAGGAGAGGAGGAAGAAGAGACCAAGTCCAATGAGGCAGCATCGGATGATGTCAGTGCTGAGGTACTCTCTTAGTTTTCTGAAAGATCAAAAACGTCACTCGTTTCACACGTTTGACCCTCTGAAACTCTGGCTTCCCCCAGATTATCTCTCCTTCCTCCCAAAGTGGGCACTTGTTCACTTCCCTTCACTGAAATGACTGGTGTGAGAAATATGGTGGATACTCCCACTAGTCCATGCCGCCACCAATCCAATGCTTCTAGATTTGTGGGAAGAAGAAGTGAACAAGTGCACACTTCAGGAGAAAGTAGACATTGGGACACCTTGTCTTTCATTCATCCCTTCTTCTTCATCCCTCGTTTCCAAGCAGAAGGTGGAGGCAGACGACGGGGGCCACAGCGTTGGCGACGGACACAAACAGGCCGTGAGGAAGAGGAGGGTACGGAAAGACTGATGAAGACCAACGACAACAAATGAAGCCTTCTCTCTCCTCCTCTCTCTCTCTCTCCTCCTCTCTCTCTCTCTCTCTCTCTCCTCCTCTCTCCTCTCTCTCTCTCCTCTCTCTCCTCCTCTCTCTCCTCCTCTCTCCTCCTCTCTCTCCTCCTCTATCCTCTCTCTCTCCTCCTCTCTCCTCCTCTCTGCATGCCCTCTGGTGGTCCTAGTAACCAAGATACTACCCCTCCTCCTCCATCAGTCAAATGACAACCACCCCCCCGTTCCTTCTTATCTTCCTTTGTTCTCTCTAGCCGTTACGCCTCTCTCTAAGGCCATCAAGGCTACCCTGACCCCCCCCCCAACCCTCCTTTCTTCCAAAATGAATACTATGCCCCCTCATCTCCTTCCTCCTTCCCCCCCCCCCCCCCATCCTCTTCATCAGCTGCAACTTTCTAACCCCCCCCCCCCCCCCCCTCTTCAGCTTCCAGTCTTCCTGACTATAGTTCCTAGTTCTGGTTTATTGTTGACATTTTGTTAAGCTTCAGAAGTATCATTTTTATTCAAACTAAAGTTAAAAGGACAGCTCTCTCTGGCTTGTGTCTCAAATGACACACTATTCCCTGAAAAAGAGCTTTGGTCAAAGTGGGGCACTACATGGGGGGGATAAGGAGTTAAAAAGTAGTGTACTACATGGGGGGGGGGGGGGATAAGGAGTTAAAAAGTAGTGCACTACATGGGGGGATAAGGAGTTAAAAAGTAGTGTACTACATAGGGGGGAATAAGGAGTTAAAAAGTAGTGTACTACATAGGGGGGGGATAAGGAGTTAAAAAGTAGTGTACTACATAGGGGGGGGATAAGGAGTTAAAAAGTAGTGTACTACATAGGGGGGGGATAAGGAGTTAAAAAGTAGTGTACTACATAGGGGGGGGATAAGGAGTTAAAAAGTAGTGTACTACATAGGGGGGGATAAGGAGTTAAAAAGTAGTGTACTACATAGGGGGGGGATAAGGAGTTAAAAAGTAGTGTACTACATGGGGGGGATAAGGAGTTAAAAAGTAGTGTACTACATAGGGGGGGGATAAGGAGTTAAAAAGTAGTGTACTACATAGGGGGGGGATAAGGAGTTAAAAAGTAGTGTACTACATAGGGGGGGGATAAGGAGTTAAAAAGTAGTGTACTACATGGGGGGGATAAGGAGTTAAAAAGTAGTGTACTACATGGGGGGGATAAGGAGTTAAAAAGTAGTGTACTACATGGGGGGGATAAGGAGTTAAAAAGTAGTGTACTACATGGGGGGGATAAGGAGTTAAAAAGTAGTGTACTACATGGGGGGGATAAGGAGTTAAAAAGTAGTGTACTACATGGGGGGGATAAGGAGTTAAAAAGTAGTGTACTACATGGGGGGGATAAGGAGTTAAAAAGTAGTGTACTACATGGGGGGGATAAGGAGTTAAAAAGTAGTGTACTACATAGGGGGGGATAAGGAGTTAAAAAGTAGTGTACTACATAGGGGGGGAATAAGGAGTTAAAAAGTAGTGTACTACATAGGGGGGGAATAAGGAGTTAAAAAGTAGTGTACTACATAGGGGGGGAATAAGGAGTTACAAAGTAGTGTACTACATAGGGGGGGAATAAGGAGTTACAAAGTAGTGTACTACATGGGGGGGGATAAGGAGTTACAAAGTAGTGCACTACATGGGGAATAGGCTGGTCAGAGAGAGAGAAGACCTCTATAGCCATGCTACTGTATTCTACTGCTGCTGTGTGACTGAAGGTGCCATGTTTCTCCTGGTCTCAGATCTGCTTGTCGTTGGAGTCAATTCCTCTGACTATTATTGTGACAAGATTTGTCTCTAAAATACAAACTGGGCATCCCAAATGGCACCCCGTTCCCATTTATATTGAACTACGCTAATGGGCCCTGGTCTAAAGTAGTACACTATATAGGGAATAGGGCCCTGGTCTAAAGTAGTGCACTATATAGGGAATAGGGCTCTGGTCTAAAGTAGTACACTATATAGGGAATAGGGCCCTGGTCTACAGTAGTATACTATATAGGGAATAGGGCCCTGGTCTAAAGTAGTGCACTATATAGGGAATAGGGTTCTGGTCTAAAGTAGTGCACTATATAGGGAATAGGGTTCTGGTCTAAAGTAGTGCACTATATAGGGAATAGGGCTCTGGTCTAAAGTAGTGCACTATATAGGGAATAGGGTTCTGGTCTAAAGTAGTGCACTATATAGGGAATAGGGTTCTGGTCTAAAGTAGTACACTATATAGGGAATAGGGCCCTGGTCTAAAGTAGTGCACTATATAGGGAATAGGGCCCTGGTCTACAGTAGTATACTATATAGGGAATAGGGCCCTGGTCTACAGTAGTGCACTATATAGGGAATAGGGCCCTGGTCTAAAGTAGTGCACTATATAGGGAATAGGGCCCTGGTCTAAAGTAGTGCACTATATAGGGAATAGGGCCCTGGTCTACAGTAGTATACTATATAGGGAATAGGGCCCTGGTCTAAAGTAGTGCACTATATAGGGAATAGGGCCCTGGTCTAAAGTAGTGCACTATATAGGGAATAGGGCCCTGGTCTAAAGTAGTATACTATATAGGGAATAGGGCTCTGGTCTAAAGTAGTGCACTATATAGGGAATAGGGTTCCATTTGGGATGTAGATATACAGATCTGGGACCAGTCTTAAAGTTCGACTACAGAGACAGAAGGATATTTTCAGACAAGAAGGCGCCTTACGTCAGGTTTAAGGTTAGACGTCTATTTTAGATTGAGAAGTGTTTTGTTTTTCATTCATTAACTTATAAAAGGAAGTTCATTAATATAATATGTCAGTTCTTTATGTGTTATTTTGTTTTTTTAACTAAATTATATGGATTTTAAAACTTGAGGATTGAAAATCGGCACTGATTAAAAAAATGTATCTTATTTATTTGAAACTTCTCCCTCTTGTTCATTTTACGGCAAAATTTAAAACAGGAGAAAATATTACAATGCAGTTTTTTCTCTTTTGAGTGAATGGAAATGTTGTGGATGTTTAAAAAAAATATATATATTCATAATTTGTAGTTAGTTTTACCACTGTTTTGCTTATTGTGAGCCGACGTCAGAACAAACAACTTGTGTTCTCTGGGCATTCCGGAATATCCAAACTCCGGTTCCGGAATATCCAAACTCCGGTTCCGGAATGAATTAGAAACGATTCCGTCTTGTATGGAAAGAGATGTGCAGATCTCTGATTTTTGTTTGTTCTGCTTTCTAGTAAAAATGTTTTCTGTTCTTGTACGACAACCAGGCACATTTCCCTGTTTTCAATAAGTTGCAAATTGTACATTGCTCTTGAAAAATTAAATATTTAATACGATAAAAGTCGTACTTGTTGTTAGCCTGGTCCCAGATCTGTTTGTGGTCTTGCCCAACCCATTTCTGTCATTGTCAAGGAGTTGGTTTAACACTGTCAAACAGACTGGCTCTCAGGCTAACTTGTCATTGTGCTGTTTGGTTTGGGGGTCCATGAGTAGTGCTGAGTCATTGCATGATTAACTATGACTAGTGTTGTACTCTGCTGCTCCACTCTTGGGGGCAGACAGACTCCACCCAAGGAGTTGTCTGAAGTGTGGCCTTGAAAGGGAACATCACCCTCTGGATCGGAACAGAGCGTTCTTGACTTGCCTGGGTTGCACTGGAACAAGGTCTACTCTTTCATTTATTTAAATAGACATATATCAGTTAAGAATAAATTCTTATTTTCAATGACAGCCTAGGAACAGTGGGTTAACTGCCTTGTTCAGGGGAACAGTGGGTTAACTGCCTTGTTCAGGGGAACAGTGGGTTAACTGCCTTGTTCAGGGGAACAGTGGGTTAACTGCCTTGTTCAGGGGAACAGTGGGTTAACTGCCTTGTTCAGGGGAACAGTGGGTTAACTGCCTTGTTCAGGGGAACAGTGGGTTAACTGCCTTGTTCAGGGGAACAGTGGGTTAACTGCCTTGTTCAGGGGAACAGTGGGTTAACTGCCTTGTTCAGGGGAACAGTGGGTTAACTGCCTTGTTCAGGGGCAGAACGACAGATTTGTACCTTGTCAGCTCGGGGGATTCGATTCGGTTGCAAGTCCAACGCTCTAACCACTAGACTTCTCTGCCGCCCAGAGAACCTATATAAACTAATCTCTCACTAAGGATGCATCTCACTTGTCAAAAGGTCTTATATCCTTCTCTTGTCTCCTTTCATTCTATCCTTGTCTCCTTTCCTTGCTTCCTTGCCTCCTTCACTCCTTTCCATATTGAAACAGAGTAACACTCCCGACTCGTACAAAAGCCTCAGAAGTATTTAATTTTTGTATTAAAACAAAAGTGTTAAAAGGCAACATAGTCATTAGAATCTCTAAACTTCTACACAGCAGGCAGTTAGTTCCATAGGATGTGTGTGTTATCAACATGCCTGAAGGAAAAAACTAAGTTTAATGTCCCAAAATGGCACTCTATTCCCTAGATAGTAGACTACTTATGACCAGGGCCCTATAGGCCCAAAGTAGTGCACTGTATAGAGAATATGGTGCCATTTGGGACTAACAAGAGTCAGTGGAACATACAATATAATACCATTTTTAACATAATACAAAATAAAAAAAATACAATTTTAAATTGAAATAAATAACGTGGTGCAGTGGAATCATCTCAATATTCCCCAATCTTTTCCTTTAGCACCTGGAACCAATAGAACCACAGAATGGTTCTCTGGTAGAACCTCTTGCTCAAAACGCTGATCTCCGTACAATTGAGTGTTGTGTTTCTTCCTGATTTTTAAATTAGGCATTTCTGACCATTTTGTCCTCTATTGAAATAGAATTGAAACTGACCTAGCTATCTCCTAGCCAAAACCCCAACTGTTCATGTTGTCCTGATCACATCCCTGATAAAGGCTCTCATAGAATCTCTTGCTGGTACCTGTACCTTATTTCTCTCTACTATAACCAGCCTAGGACAGCACAGTCATGCTTCCACAGTCCATTACTATAACCAGCCTAGGACAGCACAGTCATGCTTCCACAGTCCATTACTATAACCAGCCTAGGACAGCACAGTCATGCTTCCACAGTCCATTACCATAAGCAGGAATAACAACGTTCCTTATCAGCAGCTCTGTGTTAATGCACTGACGGAACCTTCCGGAGTGTTCTACAGCCTGAGTGTTCTAATCAATACTACTCAAGGTTCTTAACTGTAAAAAGCAGAGCTCTCTCCTCTCCTCCCTCGCTCCACCATCATAGGTAAAGGAGGCCGTCTCACCCTGTAGTGTAACTTGACCCTAGTCCAGGGTTTCATTCACGAGGGCATCGTTTGTTATGTACAGCAGAATACACGTTCACTGTTCTTTGTCCTTCCCCTACTGACTCCACACAGCACTCCATGGTGACGATATGAATCCCCTTCCTGGTGGAATGAGTAGCATACCAGGGACGACAACACACATCGGAGTATCTTAGTAGTACTGCTTTTAAAAAAAAAAAAACATCATACAGAATCATATTTCATAATGTTTGTGTTGATCAATAATTTAAAAACAACAGACACTTAGTAACCTTTTGACCAATCAGATGAGAGAACAGTCGATGGGATGCGTTATTATATTATTGTATTACATTGACATGTCATTCAATATGTTAGATTCATATTTTGGGGGCCAGGAGTTTGGTCATATTCATATCCAACCAGTATTAACCAGTCATCAATATGTTAGATTCATATTTTGGGGCCAGGAGTTTGGTCATATTCATATCCAACCAGTATTAACCAGTCATCAATATGTTAGATTCATATTTTGGGGCCAGGAGTTTGGTCATATTCATATCCAACCAGTATTAACCAGTCATTCAATATGTTAGATTCATATTTTGGGGCCAGGAGTTTGGCCATATTCATATCCAACCAGTATTAACCAGTCATCAATATGTTAGATTCATATTTTGGGGCCAGGAGTTTGACCATATTCATATCCAACCAGTATTAACCAGTCATCAATATGTTTGATTCATATTTTGGGGCCAGGAGTTTGGCCATATTCATATCCAACCAGTATTAACCAGTCATTCAATATGTTAGATTCATATTTTGGGGCCAGGAGTTTGACCATATTCATATCCAACCAGTATTAACCAGTCATCAATATGTTTGATTCATATTTTGGGGCCAGGAGTTTGGTCATATTCATATCCAACCAGTATTAACCAGTCATCAATATGTTAGATTCATATTTTGGGGCCAGGAGTTTGGTCATATTCATATCCAACCAGTATTAACCAGTCATCAATATGTTTGATTCATATTTTGGGGGCCAGGAGTTTGACCATATTCATATCCAACCAGTATTAACCAGTCATCAATATGTTTGATTCATATTTTGGGGGCCAGGAGTTTGGCCATATTCATATCCAACCAGTATTAACCAGTCATCAATATGTTAGATTCATATTTTGGGGGCCAGGAGTTTGGCCATATTCATATCAAACCAGTATTAACCAGTCATCAATATGTTAGATTCATATTTTGGGGCCAGGAGTTTGGCCATATTCATATCCAACCAGTCATCAACATGAAAAGGTCTGATGTCATAACTCATTAGAGATGCCGTTGACATGACAACACAAAACAGTATTATAAGATGAATTATAAAACCAGTTAAATTATGTCAGGGGGGGGGGGGGGGGGTTATGTTAGGAGGAGGGTAAAAAGAGGTCAAACAAGAATGTAAACTGGACTCTTAGGGGTGTAGTTGGAGTGGAGGGAGGATTTTGGGGTCTGGAATTAGAAGTTGCCCCCTAACCACAGATCTAGGATCAGACTACTCTACATAGTACAATACTTTTAATCAGAGCTCATGGCATCCTATTCCCTACATAGTACACTACTTTTAACTAGAGCTTATGGCATTCTATTCCCTACATAGTACACTACTTTTAATCAGAGCTCATGGCATCCTGTGCACTACTTTTAACTAGAGCTCATGGCATCCTATTCCCTACATAGTACACTACTTTTAATCAGAGCTCATGGCATCCTATTCCCTACATAGTACACTACTTTTAATCAGAGCTCATGGCATCCTATTCTCTACATAGTACACTACTTTTAATCAGAGCTCATGGCATCCTATTCCCTACATAGTACACTACTTTTAACCAGAGCTTATGGCATTCTGTACACTACTTTTAATCAGAGCTCATGGCATCCTATTCTCTACATAGTACACTACTTTTAATCAGAGCTCATGGCATCCTATTCCCTACATAGTACACTACTTTTAATCAGAGCTCATGGCATTCTATTCCCTACATAGTACACTACTTTTAACCAGAGCTTATGGCATTCTGTGCACTACATAGTGCACTACTTAGGAAATAATCTGCCATTTGGAACACGGCCATATCCGTCCCTAGAACTGTGGTCACAAACATCTTCTACCTCCTCTGCTGTCATTTGGGAGAGGAGATGTTGCAGGTAGCCTGAGTGCCAGTCTGTCTGTGCCATCATGCCTACGGTTTGTGTCGGCAACAAACAGACCTGCTACCAGGCTATTGTAGGTGGTCTCAACTCCCCTTGGTCGCCGTGGGTTACTTCCGTTTGCTCTTGTTGTCGGTGGTTTGGAACACGCTGGAGGCCGACATGAGGTTCTCGATGTACTGGCCTAGAACCTGGTTCTCCGACTTCAACTTCAGGTTCTCCTCTTTGACCGCATCCACACGTGCTGACAGGTCTGGAACAACAGAGGTGCGGAACTTAGAACTAGACAGACCAGTGTTTCCCCTAGATCATTGTTTTTAAGGCTGGGTGCAACAGAGTTTGACAGGGAGGCCACCCCGCCTAAGTAATGATGGATGAAACGCCGATACAGAAACCTCCTGATAGCTTATTCCACATCAATGCCAAATACTCCTCCCTGCCAGACTAGACTGATTGTTTTAGCTTATTCCACATCAATGCCAAATACTCCTCCCTGCCAGACTAGACTGAATGTTTTAGCTTATTCCACATCAATGCCAAATACTCCTCCCTGCCAGACTAGACTGAATGTTTTAGCTTATTCCACATCAATGCCAAATACTCCTCCCTGCCAGACTAGACTGAATGTTAATACAGCAGTCTGGTGCTGCTAAAGGTACATATAAACACGTCCCAAATGGAACCCTACACAGTGCACTACTTTAGACCAGAGCCCTATTCCCTATATAGTGCACTACTTTAGACTAGAGCCCTATTCCCTATATAGTGAACTACTTTAGACCAGAGCCCTATTCCCTATATAGTGAACTACTGTTGACCAGAGCCCTATTCCCTATATAGTGCACTACTTTAGACCAGAGCCCTATTCCCTATATAGTGCATTACTTTAGACCAGAGCCCTATTTCCTATATAGTGCACTACTTTAGACCAGAGCCCTATTCCCTATATAGTGCACTACTTTAGACCAGAGCCCTATTCCCTATATAGTGCACTACTTTAGACCAGAGCCCTATTCCCTATATAGTGCACTACTTTAGACCAGGGCCCTATTCCCTATATAGTGCACTACTTTAGACCAGAGCCCTATTCCCTATATAGTGCACTACTTTAGACCAGGGCCCTATTCCCTATATAGTGCACTACTTTAGACCAGAGCCCTATTCCCTATATAGTGCACTAATTTAGACCAGAGCCCTATTCCCTATATAGTGCACTACTTTAGACCAGAGTCCTATTCCCTATATAGTGCACTACTTTAGACCAGAGCCATATTCCCTATATAGTGCACTACTTTTGACCAGGGCCCTTAGGGAATAGGGTGCCATTTTGGACAAGACCTTAAATCCATCGAGGCAGGAAGGGAGTAGCTGTATTAGCCTCACAGAGAGGATGAGAGGATGGTCAGGGTAACCCCCCCCCCCCCATGTACACACCTTCCACTGTGTAACAGAGAGGAGAGACATGAACACACCTTCCACTGTGTAACAGAGAGAGGAGAGACATGAACACACCTTCCACTGTGTAACAGAGAGGAGAGACATGAACACACCTTCCACTGTGTAACAGAGAGGAGAGA
The DNA here is from genome assembly GCF_013265735.2 of Oncorhynchus mykiss. Lineage (NCBI taxonomy): Eukaryota > Metazoa > Chordata > Actinopteri > Salmoniformes > Salmonidae > Oncorhynchus > Oncorhynchus mykiss. Next base: position 1,420,338 of record NW_023493658.1, read on the forward strand.
CATGAACACACCTTCCACTGTGTAACAGAGAGAGGAGATACATGAACACACCTTCCACTGTGTAACAGAGAGAGGAGAGACATGAACACACCTTCCACTGTGTTACAGAGAGGAGAGACATGAACACACCTTCCACTGTGTAACAGAGAGAGGAGAGACATGAACACACCTTCCACTGTGTAACAGAGAGGAGAGACATGAACACACCTTCCACTGTGTAACAGAGAGGAGAGACATGAACACACCTTCCACTGTGTAACAGAGAGAGGAGAGACATGAACACACCTTCCACTGTGTAACAGAGAGGAGAGACATGAACACACCTTCCACTGTGTAACAGAGAGACATGAACACACCTTCCACTGTGTAACAGAGAGGAGAGACATGAACACACCTTCCACTGTGTAACAGAGAGAGGAGAGACATGAACACACCTTCCACTGTGTAACGGAGAGACATGAACACACCTTCCACTGTGTAACAGAGAGGAGAGACATGAACACACCTTCCACTGTGTAACAGAGAGAGGAGAGACATGAACACACCTTCCACTGTGTAACAGAGAGGAGAGACATGAACACACCTTCCACTGTGTAACAGAGAGAGGAGAGACATGAACACACCTTCCACTGTGTAACAGAGAGAGAGGAGAGACATGAACACACCTTCCACTGTGTAACAGAGAGAGAGGAGAGACATGAACACACCTTCCACTGTGTAACAGAGAGACATGAACACACCTTCCACTGTGTTACAGAGAGGAGAGACATGAACACACCTTCCACTGTGTAACAGAGAGAGGAGAGACATGAACACACCTTCCACTGTGTAACAGAGAGAGAAGAGACATGAACACACCTTCCACTGTGTTACAGAGAGGAGAGACATGAACACACCTTCCACTGTGTTACAGAGAGACATGAACACACCTTCCACTGTGTAACAGAGAGACATGAACACACCTTCCACTGTGTAACAGAGAGAGGAGAGACATGAACACACCTTCCACTGTGTAACAGAGAGACATGAACACACCTTCCACTGTGTAACAGAGAGAGGAGAGACATGAACACACCTTCCACTGTGTAACAGAGAGGAGAGACATGAACACACCTTCCACTGTGTAACAGAGAGAGGAGAGACGTGTGTAAGAGAGGGAGATGTGTATAACAGAGAGAGATGTTTGTAACAGAGAGATGTGTAACAGAGAGAGATGTGTGACAGAGAGAGATGTGTAACAGAGAGAGATGCTTGTAACAGAGAGATGTGTAACAGAGAGAGATGTGTGACAGAGAGAGATGTGTAACAGAGAGAGATGTGTAACAGAGAGAGATGTGTGACAGAGAGAGATGTGTAACAGAGAGAGATGTGTAACAGAGAGAGATGTGTAACAGAGAGATGTGTAACAGAGAGAGATGTGTAACAGAGAGAGATGTGTGACAGAGAGAGATGTGTAACAGAGAGATGTGTAGCAGAGAGAGATGTGTGACAGAGAGAGATGTGTGACAGAGAGAGATGTGTGACAGAGAGAGATGTGTGACAGAGAGATGTGTAACAGAGAGAGATGTGTAACAGAGAGAGATGTGTGACAGAGAGAGATGTTACCTTCCAGTGTGTGTTGTAGCTCCAGCACCTGGTTGATGAGCCTCGTCTTCTCCTCCATCTCTACCTGGTTCTCCATGTCTCCTGACAAACACAAACACACACACACTATATTACTGAACACACACACACTATATTACTGAACACACACACACACACTATATTACTGAACACACACGTAAACAATCAGACAGACAGACAGACAGACAGCATCAGACAGACAGACAGACACAGACAGCATCAGACAGACAGACAGCATCAGACAGACAGACAGACAGCATCAGACAGACAGACAGACAGCATCAGACAGACAGACCAGACCAGACCAGACGAGGATGTGTTGTTGTTCATTACCATCCATGTGACAGTTCATGGTGAAGTCCTCGTTGTCCTGTTTGGTGAGCAGGACTGCAGTTCCTCTGTTCCCTGTAGACACACATCAAGGTGAGCAAAACATATAGTTAGATCATATGATTTATATTATTATTATCTTTATTTAATTGGGTAAGTCAGTTAGGAACAAATTATTATTTACAATGACGGACTACCCCCGGCCAAACCCTAAGCAGGACGACGCTGGGACAATGGTGCGCCGCCCTGCGGGACTCCCAATCACGGACGGTGGTGATACAGCCTGGAATAGAACGAGGGTCTATAGTGACGCCTCTAGCACTGAGACACAGTGCCTTAGACCGCTGAACCAGGGTCTGTAGTGACGCCTCTAGCACTGAGACGCAGTGCCTTAGACCGCTGCACCAGGGTCTGTAATGACGCCTCTAGCACTGAGACACAGTGCCTTAGACCGCTGAACCAGGGTCTGTAGTGACGCCTCTAGCACTGAGACGCACTACCTTAGACCGCTGCACCAGGGTCTGTAATGACGCCTCTAGCACTGAGACACAATGCCTTAGACCGCTGAACCAGGGTCTGTAGTGACGTCTCTAGATAAGTGAACACCAGTACTACTATGTTAGCTGGCTAACATCATCTACATACCCAAACAAGAAGACAGAGGAAGACATAACAGGCCAAGATGACAAATGATGCTAGCAGTCTCTCTAGCTGTTACAGTAACTAAACAACAACACACCCAAGACCAGCCAGCTAGCTGTCTCTCTAGCTGTTACAGTAACTAAACAACAACTCACCCAAGACCAGCCAGCTAGCTGTCTCTCTAGCTGTTACAGTAACTAAACAACAACACACCCAAGACCAGCCAGCTAGCTGTCTCTCTAGCTGTTACAGTAACTAAACAACAACACACCCAAGACCAGCCAGCTAGCTGTCTCTCTAGCTGTTACAGTAACTAAACTCACCCAAGACCAGTCAGCTAGCTGTCTCTCTAGCTGTTACAGTAACTAAACAACAACACACCCAAGACCAGCCAGCTAGCTGTCTCTCTAGCTGTTACAGTAACTAAACTCACCCAAGACCAGCCAGCTAGCTGTCTCTCTAGCTGTTACAGTAACTAAACAACAACTCACCCAAGACCAGCCAGCTAGCTGTCTCTCTAGCTGTTACAGTAACTAAACTCACCCAAGACCAGCCAGCTAGCTGTCTCTCTAGCTGTTACAGTAACTAAACAACAACACACCCAAGTCCAGCCAGCTAGCTGTCTCTCTAGCTGTTACAGTAACTAAACACACCCAAGACCAGCCAGCTAGCTGTCTCTCTAGCTGTTACAGTAACTAAACAACAACTCACCCAAGACCAGCCAGCTAGCTGTCTCTCTAGCTGTTACAGTAACTAAACAACAACTCACCCAAGACCAGCCAGCTAGCTGTCTCTCTAGCTGTTACAGTAACTAAACTCACCCAAGACCAGCCAGCTAGCTGTCTCTCTAGCTGTTACAGTAACTAAACAACAACACACCCAAGACCAGCCAGCTAGCTGTCTCTCTAGCTGTTACAGTAACTAAACTCACCCAAGACCAGCCAGCTAGCTGTCTCTCTAGCTGTTACAGTAACTAAACAACAACACACCCAAGACCAGCCAGCTAGCTGTCTCTCTAGCTGTTACAGTAACTAAACACACCCAAGACCAGCCAGCTAGCTGTCTCTCTAGCTGTTACAGTAACTAAACAACAACTCACCCAAGACCAGCCAGCTAGCTGTCTCTCTAGCTGTTACAGTAACTAAACAACAACTCACCCAAGACCAGCCAGCTAGCTGTCTCTCTAGCTGTTACAGTAACTAAACACACCCAAGACCAGCCAGCTAGCTGTCTCTCTAGCTGTTACAGTAACTAAACTCACCCAAGACCAGCCAGCTAGCTGTCTCTCTAGCTGTTACAGTAACTAAACACACCCACGACCAGCCAGCTAGCTGTCTCTCTAGCTGTTACAGTAACTAAACAACAACTCACCCAAGACCAGCCAGCTAGCTGTCTCTCTAGCTGTTACAGTAACTAAACAACAACTCACCCAAGACCAGCCAGCTAGCTGTCTCTCTAGCTGTTACAGTAACTAAACACACCCAAGACCAGCCAGCTAGCTGTCTCTCTAGCTGTTACAGTAACTAAACAACAACACACCCAAGACCAGCCAGCTAGCTGTCTCTCTAGCTGTTACAGTAACTAAACAACAACTCACCCAAGACCAGCCAGCTAGCTGTCTCTCTAGCTGTTACAGTAACTAAACAACAACTCACCCAAGACCAGCCAGCTAGCTGTCTCTCTAGCTGTTACAGTAACTAAACACACCCACGACCAGCCAGCTGGTAAGTTAGCATAGCGGCAGGCTAATGTTAGCCATCTAGCTGGTTCATACGATATGCTCACCTTTTACAGAGAAGGAAGAAAACGACTCCTGTATCTAACTACCGGCTGTCACATTAATAACTGCGATATTATGATGTTAGTTTGTGTACCTAACTAACTCGTAGTTAGTCACAATGCAAGTTAGACAGCTAAAATCTCAGAAAATCTGTCAAATCCGTAGAATTGACGTGCGATTCTCAACAACGACAAGCCTCCGTAGTCTCGTTACATTTCTGAAATGTCAGTCACTTACCCTTCGATATAATAACAATATTGTGTCAAAACGTTAGCCGGGGTTTAGTGTGGATAACGTTGTTATGTGCTAGACGACACTGCGGATTTCCATGTATGACAGTCGGCGATGGGACGTCCTCACATTATCTGGGTGTAGGGACCGACGCGGCCGACAGGGGGAGCAGCGCAACGCAAACAGACACAGCCGGAAGTAAAATATAACACCACATTTATTGGGCCCCGAAACAATTTCGCTTGTATGACCTCATTCCCTCCTCTTGTCTACTTGCTCCTTCCACTAGACGTAGACTAGTAGTCTGATGAAGGGAAAACGTGAAGGACTTGTGATATCCGATAGGTGTGGCAGCACTGTGTGCATCTGTATGCGTACATTGATTGTGCAGGTTGTATCTGTTTGTGCCGATAGTACAGCCTCAGACACTGTAAACACACACACACACACTGCAGCTCTGACAGTCTCTCGGTCACTCCCTGAGTAGTGAACTACACAGGCCAGCGGAGCAACGATGGTTGGCAAATCATATCACAGCCACCAGGATCAGTGTGCTTGGTTACTCTCTGCTCTGTGCTCCAGTTTGAAGGGTTTATATGTGTCTCCTTCTGTCTGCAGCTAAGACCAACCCAGGTGGGACTGTCGCTTGGCCAACCCTACCCAGTCTGTACCTCCAGTCCTGAGGTTCTGTACCTTATAGTACCTCAGTGTTCTGTAGGTTATAGTACCTCTGTGTTCTGTACCTTATAGTACCTCTGTGTTCTGTACCTTATAGTACCTTGTGTTCTGTACCTTATAGTACCTCTATGTTCTCTACCTTATAGTACAACTATGTTCTGTAGGTTATAGTACCTCTATGTTCTGTAGGTTATAGTACCTCTGTGTTCTGTACCTTATAGTACCTCTGTGTTCTGTAGCTTTGTGTTTGTGTCTCTGTCTGTGTTTATAGCTGACCTGTATACAGATAAAAGGCCACCCAGAACCTGAATCCTGCTTCACAAGAAAAACCTCACCTCTGTACTGCTTAAAAAGTACTTAACATCTCTGTCTGTCTGGTTGGTTGGTTGGTTGGTTGGTTGGTTTGTTTGTTTGTTTGTTTCCTAGAAACAAGGGTGGCTCAACTTTACCCCCCTCTCCCCTACAGGTGTGTAGGTGAATGGACAGAGCTACTAGCTTTGTAATTAAAGGTGAGTTTGTCTTACCTGTAGGTCTGTCATCGGCGAGGGAGATGTTGGTGAAACTCCCGTCCTCTTCTTCCAACTCTGCTTCCATGACCGGACTGGAGTTTTCCCTGATTCACCCTCGTAGTTTATTTTTCTCTCTGGTCTCTGGTCTCTGGACTCTGGTCTCTGGTCTCTGGTCTCTGGTCTCTGGTCTCTGGACTCTGGACTCTGGTCTCTGGTCTCTGGCCTCTGGACTCTGGTCTCTGGTCTCTGGTCTCTGGTCTCTGGTCTCTGGACTCTGGACTCTGGTCTCTGGTCTCTGGCCTCTGGACTCTGGTCTCTGGTCTCTGGACTCTGGACTCTGGACTCTGGTCTCTGGTCTCTGGTCTCTGGACTCTGGTCTCTGGTCTCTGGTCTCTAGTCTCTAGTCTCTGGTCTCTGGTCTCTAGCCTAACCGTTCCATTCTCCCCGTCGGGCTGTTTTTCCCTCCTCACTCCTGCTTTCTTTCTCTCCTTATCGTTTGACTCTTTTCTCACAGTCCCTCTTTTTAGACATTTGTTTTCTCAACCTGCTTTCTTTGTCTGTGTCACTCGCTCTGTCTCTCTCGCTCTGTCTCTCTCTCTCTCTCTCGCTCTGTCTCTCTCTCGCTCTCTCTCTCTCTCTCTCTCTCTCTCTCTCTCTCTCTCTCTCTCTCTCTCTCAGCGCCCGCCCTCTAGGACACCTGTTCCCGTCAGGCGGCTGGCTCCCTCTCCTTCTGAATTATTTATGTTGTCACGGTTACCTGCCCAGAAAACCTTGGTTACTGGACAGGCGGCAGGTGACACTAGTTTTGTCCTGGGAAGCAGTTGCTGATTGGCTAATAAAGGTTTCAAAGTTCAGGGAGGGTTATTTGTTGGTTGAAAAGAAACACAAAACACTCAAGTGCCATAAACAGACACACACACACACACACACACACACTCACACACACACACACACACACACACACACACACACACACACACACACACACACACACACACACACACACACACACACTCTTCCCCATGCTCACTTGGTCACATATTAACTAGAGAAGGACATTAAGTACAGAGAGGTAAAGAGCCAGCAGACAGCTGCACCCTCTTTCTCCACTCCTTACTCTGTCTTTCTCCACTCCTTACTCTCTCTTTCTGTCTTTCTCCACTCCTTACTCTCTCTTTCTCCACTCCTTACTCTCTCTTTCTCCACTCCTTACTCTCTCTTTCTCCACTCCTTACTCTCTCTTTCTCCACTCCTTACTCTCTCTTTCTCCACTCCTTACTCTCTCTCTTTCTCCACTCCTTACTCTCTCTCTTTCTCCACTCCTTACTCTCTCTCTTTCTCCACTCCTTACTCTCTCTTTCTCCACTCCTTACTCTCTCTTTCTCCACTCCTTACTCTCTCTTTCTCCACTCCTTACTCTCTCTTTCTGTCTTTCTCCACTCCTTACTCTCTCTTTCTCCACTCCTTACTCTCTCTTTCTGTCTTTCTCCACTCCTTACTTTCTCTTTCTCCACACCTTACTCTCTCTTTCTGTCTTTCTCCACTCCTTACTCTCTCTTTCTCCACTCCTTACTCTGTCTTTCTGTCTTTCTCCACTCATTACTCTCTTTCTCCACTCCTTACTCTCTCTTTCTGTCTTTATCTACTCCTTACTCCCTCTTTCTCCACTCCTTACTCTGTCTTTCTGTCTTTCTCCACTCATTACTCTCTCTTTCTCCACTCCTTACTCTCTCTTTCTGTCTTTCTCTACTCCTTACTCCCTCTTTCTCCACTCCTTACTCTCTCTTTCTCCACTCCTTACTCTCTCTTTCTGTCTTTCTCCACTCCTTACTCTCTCTTTCTCTCTTTCTCCACTCCTTACTCTCTCTTTCTGTCTTTCTCCACTCCTTACTATCTTTCTCTGTCTTTCACTGTCTCTCTCTTTCTTTCTGTCTCTCTCTCAATTCAATTTCAATTCAAGGGGCTTTATTGGCATGGGAAACATATGTTAACATTGCCAAAGCAAGTGAGGTAGATAATATACAAAAGGGAAATTAAACAATTCAACTTTACAGTAAATATTACACTCAAAGAAGTTCCAGGGAAAAGGAAGGATAGTATCATTGATCTTTAATAAGCTTTATGTATCGATCTCATGGCTTTCGTGAGTTTTTAAAAATGTAAATTAACACCCTTGTGTAGACCTAGCCCCGCCCACATCCGTTCCACGCATCGACAGGGGTTGGAGGCGAAGGAAATACTAATACGTGCTACCAAATACAACATACATTTCGTAAATATTGAAATAAAGTGTGTAAATAAGACGTATTAAACACATCTGTAAAACCACAATGAGGACATATAGACCTACCGAGCAAGTCTTCATTAATCATTGGGTACATCGTACGAAAAACGTCAGTGATCTTAAATAGGAGCATAATTCACGTTCAAATTCACGACATGACATACACAGGCATTTCATCATTACGACCTTTAGGAAATAATGTCTGGAGGGTGAAAATCCCCAAACATTTCCTTTAACTCGGAGTATTATTAATATCACCTCCCCTGTCTGATATCTTTACTTTCTCTATGCCACAAAATCTAAAGGTAGAAATATCATGCTTCAGGTCATTGAAATGTACTGCGACTGGATCATCCCTGTCGTTTCTCCTGGTTTAACTTTAATGTTGTCTGATTCTCTGTTTGAGAGGGCGAGAGGTTTTACCGACATAGCAGAGCCCACATGGACATTTAATAATGTAGATAACATGGGTGGTGGAACACGTAATGATGTCATTTATTTGGGATCGTTTTCCTGTGTGTGGGGTGGCAGAGATATTCACACTTCATCATGTTGTTGCACTGTGCGCCTCCTCTGCATTTATAGCTACCATGTGGAAGAGGGCGTAAAAGAGCCTGGCTGGTTTTCTTTTGTGATTGGCAGTTGGCATGGACCAATTTATCGCGTATATTGCGACTTCTTCTATACACAATAAGTGGTGGATTTGTAAATTCAGCCGGAAAAAATGGGTCCGATGATAAAATGTGCCAGTGTTTCTTGAACGCATCTCCCACTTTTCGCGAGTTCAAAGTTTATGTCGTTGTGAACATTACGGAGTGTTCTTTAGCTTTAGCGGGTCTTTGTTTGTAGCAGTTCATCTCGTGTTTTTCCCAATGTCAAATTAAGAGCTTCATCCACACACATCATTGTGTTGCTGTCCTGGAGCCCTGTGGGGTGTGTTTGTGAACAGAGATCCTGGACCAGCTTGCTTAGGGGACTTTTCTCCATGTTTATTTCTCAATAGGTGATGGATTTGTTATAGAATGTCTTGAGCTCTTATTTGGTACGGTGTAGTTATTTCTACTTTTATCCGTAAATTAAGCATTGTCTGAGGCCGGTTAGCTCAGTTGGTTAGAGCGTCGTGCTAATAACGCGAAGGTCGCGAGATCGATACCCGTACTGGCCAGCAGGATTTTTTAAAATTTTACTATGAATGTCTACAGTGTCTCATAACTCTATTGATTGGGTTCTACCATATGCGTTTTAAATTAGTAGTATGAATTGTCGATTGTTATTGTGGAGTGATATTTTATTGTAGGAGTTCTTTTTTGTCATAGTAGGAGTTTTCATTCGTCTTTTATCATCCAAGGAAGGAAGGAGGACAGGGACTTCATGGACTAAGAGACAGAGAGACAGAATGGTGAAGAAACAGATACATGGGTCCATCAATCATTTGATTCATTCAATATTCACACACACACACACACACACACACACACACACACACCTAAATTTCCCCATGCTCACTTGGTCACACATTAACTAGAGAAGTACAGAGAGGTAAAGAGCCTGCAGATAGCTGCACCCTCTTTCTCCACTCCTTACTCTCTCTTTCTGTCATTCTCCACGCCTTACTCTCTCTTTCTCCACTCCTTACTCTCTCTTTCTGTCATTCTCCACTCCTTACTCTCTCTTTCTCCACTCCTTACTCTCTCTTTCTCCACTCCTTACTCTCTCTTTCTCTCTTTCTCCACTCCTTACTCTCTCTTTCTGTCTTTCTCCACTCCTTACTCTCTCTTTCTCAACTCCTTACTCTCTCTTTCTCCACTCCTTACTCTCTCTTTCTCCACTCCTTACTCTCTCTTTCTCCACTCCCTACTCTCTCTTTCTCCACTCCTTACTCTCTCTTTCTCCTCTCCTTACTCTCTCTTTCTCCACTCCTTACTCTCTTTCTCCACTCCTTACTCTCTCTTTCTGTCTTTCTCCACTCCTTACTCTCTCTTTCTCCACTTTGTGAACAGAGCTCCGGGATCAGCTTGCTTAGGGGGCTCTTCTCCATGTTTATTTCTCAATAGTTGATGGGTTAGTTATGGAATATCTTGAGCTCTTATTTGGTACGGGGTAATTATTTCCACCTTTATACGTATATTGAGCATTATCTGAGGCCGGTTAGCTCAGTTGGTTAGAGCGTCGTGCTAATAACGCGAAGGTCGCGGGTTCGATACCCGTACTGGCCAGAAGTTTGTGTTTTTACTTTGATGTGTATGTCTACAGTGTCTCATAACTCTATTGATTGGGGTTTACAACTTGCATTTTAAATTAGTAGTATGAATTGTCGATTGTTCTGTTGTTGTGGAGTGACATTTAATTGTAGGAGTTTTCATTCGTTTTTTATTATACAAGGAACGAAGGAGGACAGGGACTTCATGGACTAAGAGACAGAGAGACAGAATGGTGAAGAAACAGATAGACGGGTTCATCAATCATTCGATTCATTCATTATTTACACACACACACACACACACTCCACCCCTTACTCTCTCTTTCTGTCTTTCTCCACTCCTTACTCTCTCTTTCTTCACTCCTTACTCTCTCTTTCTCCACTCCTTACTCTCTCTTTCTCCACTCCTTACTCTCTCTTTCTCCACTCCTTACTCTCTCTTTCTCCACTCCTTACTCTCTCTTTCTCCACTCCTTACTCTCTCTTTCTCCACTCCTTACTCTCTCTTTCTCCTCTCCTTACTCTCTCTTTCTCCACTCCTTACTCTCTCTTTCTCCACTCCTTACTCTCTCTTTCTCCACTCCTTACTCTCTCTTTCTCCTCTCCTTACTCTCTCTTTCTCCACTCCTTACTCTCTCTTTCTCCACTCCTTACTCTCTCTTTCTGTCTTTCTCCACTCCTTACTCTCTCTTTCTGTCTTTCTCCACTCCTTACTCTCTCTTTCTCCACTCCTTACTCTCTCTTTCTCCACTCCTTACTCTCTCTTTCTGTCTTTCTCTACTCCTTACTCTCTCTTTCTCCACTCCTTACTCTCTCTTTCTGTCTTTCTCCACTCCTTACTTTCTCTTTCTCCACTCCTTACTCTCTCTTTCTGTCTTTCTCCACTCCTTACTCTCTCTTTCTCCACTCCTTACTCTCTCTTTCTCCACTCCTTACTCTCTCTTTCTGTCTTTCTCCACTCCTTACTCTCTCTTTCTCCACTCCTTACTCTGTCTTTCTGTCTTTCTCCACTCATTACTCTCTCTTTCTCCACTCCTTACTCTCTCTTTCTGTCTTTCTCTACTCCTTACTCCCTCTTTCTCCACTCCTTACTCTCTCTTTCTCCACTCCTTACTCTCTCTTTCTGTCTTTCTCCACTCCTTACTCTCTCTTTCTCCACTCCTTACTCACTCTTTCTGTCTTTCTCCACTCCTTATTCTCTCTTTCTCCACTTTGTGAACAGAGCTCCGGGATCAGCTTGCTTAGGGGGCTCTTCTCCATGTTTATTTCTCAATAGTTGATGGGTTAGTTATGGAATATCTTGAGCTCTTATTTGGTACGGGGTAATTATTTCCACCTTTATACGTATATTGAGCATTATCTGAGGCCGGTTAGCTCAGTTGGTTAGAGCGTCGTGCTAATAATGCGAATGTCGCGGGTTCGATACCCGTGCTGGCCAGAAGTTTGTGTTTTTACTTTGATGTGTATCTCTACAGTGTCTCATAACTCTATTGATTGGGGTTTACAACTTGCATTTTAAATTAGTAGTATGAATTGTCGATTGTTCTGTTGTTGTGGAGTGACATTTAATTGTAGGAGTTTTCATTCGTTTTTTATTATACAAGGAACGAAGGAGGACAGGGACTTCATGGACTAAGAGACAGAGAGACAGAATGGTGAAGAAACAGATAGACGGGTCCATCAATCATTCGATTCATTCATTATTTACACACACACACACACACACTCCACCCCTTACTCTCTCTTTCTGTCTTTCTCCACTCCTTACTCTCTCTTTCTTCACTCCTTACTCTCTCTTTCTCCACTCCTTACTCTCTCTTTCTCCACTCCTTACTCTCTCTTTCTCCACTCCTTACTCTCTCTTTCTCCACTCCTTACTCTCTCTTTCTCCTCTCCTTACTCTCTCTTTCTCCACTCCTTACTCTCTCTTTCTCCACTCCTTACTCTCTCTTTCTGTCTTTCTCCACTCCTTACTCTCTCTTTCTGTCTTTCTCCACTCCTTACTCTCTCTTTCTCCACTCCTTACTCTCTCTTTCTCCACTCCTTACTCTCTCTTTCTGTCTTTCTCTACTCCTTACTCTCTCTTTCTCCACTCCTTACTCTCTCTTTCTGTCTTTCTCCACTCCTTACTTTCTCTTTCTCCACTCCTTACTCTCTCTTTCTGTCTTTCTCCACTCCTTACTCTCTCTTTCTCCACTCCTTACTCTCTCTTTCTCCACTCCTTACTCTCTCTTTCTGTCTTTCTCTACTCCTTACTCTCTCTTTCTCCACTCCTTACTCTGTCTTTCTGTCTTTCTCCACTCATTACTCTCTTTCTCCACTCCTTACTCTCTCTTTCTGTCTTTCTCTACTCCTTACTCCCTCTTTCTCCACTCCTTACTCTCTCTTTCTCCACTCCTTACTCTCTCTTTCTGTCTTTCTCCACTCCTTACTCTCTCTTTCTGTCTTTCTCCACTCCTTACTCTCTCTTTCTGTCTTTCTCCACTCCTTACTATCTTTCTCTGTCTTTCACTGTTTCTTTCTCTCTCTTTCTTTCTGTCTCTCTCTCAATTCAATTTCAATTCAAGGGGCTTTATTGGCATTGGAAACATATGTTAACATTGCCAAAGCAAGTGAGGTAGATAATATACACAAGGGAATTAAACAATTCAACTTTACAGTAAATATTACAGTCAAAGAAGTTCCAGGGAAAAGGAAGGATAGTATCATTGATCTTTAATAAGCTTTATGTATCGATCTCATGGCTTTCGTGAGTTTTTAAACATTTAAATTAACACCCTTGTGTAGACCTAGCCCCGTCCACATCCGTTCCACGCATCGACAGGGGTTGGAGGCGAAGGAAATACTAATACGTGCTACCAAATACAACATACATTTCGTAAATATTGAAATAAAGTGTGTAAATAAGACGTATTAAACACATCTGTAAAACCACAATGAGGACATATAGACCTACCGAGCAAGTCTTCATTAATCATTGGGTACATCGTACGAAAAACGTCAGTGATCTTAAATAGGAGCATAATTCACGTTCAAATTCACGACATAACATACACAGGCATTTCATCATTACGACCTTTAGGAAATAATGTCTGGAGGGTGAAAATCCCCAAACATTCCCTTTAACTCAGAGTATTATTTATATCACCTCCCCTGTCTGATATCTTAACTTTCTCTATGCCACAAAATCTAAAGGTAGAAATATCATGCTTCAGGTCATTGAAATGTACTGCGACTGGATCATCCCTGTCGTTTCTCCTGGTTTAACTTTAATGTTGTCTGATTCTCTGTTTGAGAGGGCGAGAGGTTTTACCGACATAGCAGAGCCCACATGGACATTTAATAATGTAGATAACATGGGTGGTGGAACACGTAATGATGTCATTTATTTGGGATCGTTTTCCTGTGTGTGGGGTGGCAGAGATATTCACACTTCATCATGTTGTTGCACTGTGCGCCTCCTCTGCATTTATAGCTACCATGTGGAAGAGGGCGTAAAAGAGCCTGGCTGGTTTTCTTTTGTGATTGGCAGTTGGCATGGACCAATTTATCGCGTATATTGCAACTTCTTCTATACACAATAAGTGGTGGATTTGTAAATTCAGCCGGAAAAAATGGGTCCGATGATAAAATGTGCCAGTGTTTCTTGAACGCATCTCCCACTTTTCGCGAGTTCAAAGTTTATGTCGTTGTGAACATTACGGAGTGTTCTTTAGCTTTAGCGGGTCTTTGTTTGTAGCAGTTCATCTCGTGTTTTTCCCAATGTCAAATTAAGAGCTTCATCCACACACAGAATTGTGTTGCTGTCCTGGAGCCCTGTGGGGTGTGTTTGTGAACAGAGATCCTGGACCAGCTTGCTTAGGGGACTTTTCTCCATGTTTATTTCTCAATAGGTGATGGATTTGTTATAGAATGTCTTGAGCTCTTATTTGGTACGGTGTAGTTATTTCTACTTTTATCCGTAAATTACGCATTATCTGAGGCCGGTTCGCTCAGTTGGTTAGAGCGTCGTGCTAATAACGCGAAGGTCGCGGGTTCGATACCCGTACTGGCCAGCAGGATTTTTTAAAATTTTACTATGAATGTCTACAGTGTCTCATAACTCTATTGATTGGGTTCTACCATATGCGTTTTAAATTAGTAGTATGAATTGTCGATTGTTATTGTGGAGTGATATTTTATTGTAGGAGTTCTTTTTTGTCATAGTAGGAGTTTTCATTCGTCTTTTATCATCCAAGGAAGGAAGGAGGACAGGGACTTCATGGACTAAGAGACAGAGAGACAGAATGGTGAAGAAACAGATATATGGGTCCATCAATCATTTGATTCATTCAATATTCACACACACACACACACACACACACACACACACACACACACACACACACACACACACACACCTAAATTTCCCCATGCTCACTTGGTCACACATTAACTAGAGAAGTACAGAGAGGTAAAGAGCCTGCAGACAGCTGCACCCTCTTTCTCCACTCCTTACTCTCTCTTTCTGTCATTCTCCACTCCTTACTCTCTCTTTCTCCACTCCTTACTCTCTCTTTCTGTCATTCTCCACTCCTTACTCTCTCTTTCTCCACTCCTTACTCTCTCTTTCTCCACTCCTTACTCTCTCTTTCTCTCTTTCTCCACTCCTTACTCTCTCTTTCTGTCTTTCTCCACTCCTTACTCTCTCTTTCTCCACTCCTTACTCTCTTTCTCCACTCCTTACTCTCTCTTTCTGTCTTTCTCCACTCCTTACTCTCTCTTTCTCCACTCCTTACTCTCTCTTTCTGTCTTTCTCCACTCCTTACTCTCTCTTTCTCCACTTTGTGAACAGAGCTCCGGGATCAGCTTGCTTAGGGGGCTCTTCTCCATGTTTATTTCACAATAGTTGATGGGTTAGTTATGGAATATCTTGAGCTCTTATTTGGTACGGGGTAATTATTTCCACCTTTATACGTATATTGAGCATTATATGAGGCCGGTTAGCTCAGTTGGTTAGAGCGTCGTGCTAATAACGCGAAGGTCGCGGGTTCGATACCCGTACTGGCCAGAAGTTTGTGTTTTTACTTTGATGTGTATGTCTACAGTGTCTCATAACTCTATTGATTGGGGTTTACAACTTGCATTTTAAATTAGTAGTATGAATTGTCGATTGTTCTGTTGTTGTGGAGTGACATTTAATTGTAGGAGTTTTCATTCGTTTTTTATTATACAAGGAACGAAGGAGGACAGGGACTTCATGGACTAAGAGACAGAGAGACAGAATGGTGAAGAAACAGATAGACGGGTCCATCAATCATTCGATTCATTCATTATTTACACACACACACACACACACTCCACCCCTTACTCTCTCTTTCTGTCTTTCTCCACTCCTTACTCTCTCTTTCTCCACTCCTTACTCTCTCTTTCTCCACTCCTTACTCTCTCTTTCTCCACTCCTTACTCTCTCTTTCTCCACTCCTTAATCTCTCTTTCTCCACTCCTTACACTCTCTCGCTGTCTTTCTCAACTCTTTACTCTCTCTTTCTGTCTTTCTCCACTCCTTACTCTCTCTTTCTCCACTCCTTACTCTCTCTTTCTCCACTCCTTACTCTCTCTCGCTGTCTTTCCCCACTCCTTACTCTCTCTCTCTCTCTTTCTCCACTCCTTACTCTCTCTTTCTCTCTTTCTCCACTCCTTACTCTCTCTTTCTCCACTCCTTACTCTCTCTCGCTGTCTTTCTCCACTCCTTACTCTCTCTTTCTGTCTTTCTCCACTCCTTACTCTCTCTTTCTCCACTCCTTACTCTCTCTTTCTGTCTTCCTGTCTTTAATTGTTTCTCTCTCTCTCTCTCAATTCAATTTCAATTCAACTCAAGTGGCTTTATTAGCATGGGAAACATATGTTAACATTGCCAAAGCAAGTGAGGTAGATAATATACAAAAGTGAAATAAACAATAAAAATATACAGTATACATTATACATACTGAAGTTCCAGGGAAAAGGAAGGATAGTATTGATAGTATCACTGATCTTTAATAATAAGCTTTACGTATCGGCCTCATGGCTTTCCTGAGTTGTTTTTTATTTTTAATTAGCACCCTTGTGTAGACCTAGCTCCGCCCACATCCGTTCCACGCATCGACAGGGGTTGGAGGCGAAGGAAATACTAATACGTGCTACCAAATACAACATACATTTCGTAAATATTGAAATAAAGTGTGTAAATAAGACGTATTAAACACATCTGTAAAACCACAATGAGGACATATAGACCTACCGAGCAAGTCTTCATTAATCATTGGGTACATGGTACGAAAAACGTCAGTGATCTTAAATAGGAGCATAATTCACGTTCAAATTCACCACATAACATACACAGGCATTTCATCATTACGACCTTTAGGAAATAATGTCTGGAGGCTGAAAATCCCCAAACATTCCCTTTAACTCGGAGTATTATTAATATCACCTCCCCTGTCTGATATCTTAACTTTCTCTATGCCACAAAATCTAAAGGTAGAAATATCATGCTTCAGGTCATTGAAATGTACTGCGACTGGATCATCCCTGTCGTTTCTCCTGGTTGAATTTTTATGTTCACTGATTCTCTGTTTGAGAGGGCGAGAGGTTTTACCGACATAGCAGAGCCCACATGGACATTTAATAATGTAGATAACATGGGTGGTGGAACACGTAATGATGTCATTTATTTGGGATCGTTTTCCTGTGTGTGGGTGGCAGAGATATTCACACTTTATCATGTTGTTGCACTGTGCGCCTCCTCTGCATTTATAGCTACCATGTGGAAGAGGGCGTAAAAGAGCCTGGCTGGTTTTCTTTTGTGATTGGCAGTTGGCATGGACCAATTTATCGCGTATAATGCGACCTCTTCTATACATAATAAGTGGTGGATTTGTAAATTCCGCCGGCAAAAATGGGTCCGATGATAAAATGTGCCAGTGTTTCTTGAACGCATCTCCCACTTTTCGCGAGTTCAAAGTTGATGTCGTTGTGAACATTACGGAGTGTTCTTTAGCTTTAGCGGGACTTTGTTTGTAGCAGTTCATCTCTTGTTTTCCCAATGTCAAATTAAGTGCTTCATCCACACACATCATTGTGTTGCTGTCCTGGAGCCCTGTGGGGTGTGTTTGTGAACAGAGATCCTGGACCAGCTTGCTTAGGGGGCTTTTCTCCATGTTTATTTCTCAATAGGTGATGGATTTGTTATAGAATGTCTTGAGCTCTTATTTGGTACGGTGTAGTTATTTATACTTTTATCCGCAGATTAAGCATTATCTGAGGCCGGTTAGCTCAGTTGGTTAGAGCGTCGTGCTAATAACGCGAAGGTCGCGGGTTCGATACCCGTACTGGCCAGAAGTTTTTGTTTTTACTTTACTGTGATTGTCTACAGTGTCACATAACTCTATTGATTGGGGTTTACAATGTGCATTTTAAATTAGTAGTATGAATTGTCGATTGTTCTGTTGTTGTGGAGTGACATTTTAATGTAGGAGTTTTTTTTTCATTGTAGGAGTTTTCATTCGTTTTTTATTATACAAGGAAGGGAGGAGGACAGGGACTTCATGGACTAAGAGACAGAGAGAGAGAATGGTGAAGAAACAGATAATGTAATGATGTGCAAATGGTTAACGTACTATGACGTTGGCTCGTTTAAAGAAAGACAAACAGTCTGTCTGTCTCTCTCTCCTTTTCCTTCCCCTCACCTGTTTTACCTCTGTAGGTGGTCTATGTGAGGAGAGGAGACTCCTTGGTCACAGTGTGAGGGTGTGAAATGCTTCATTCCATTCCATTAACTGACAGGTCACAGTCATTTATTCTGTTAAATCAATGATCACTATGAAGTGTTGTTATTATCATGGGTATCAGAAATGGACTATGGAGAGGGGTGTTTACAACCCAGTATGTATTCAGGTTCAGATGTACAGGACTGACAGTCAGCTACAACTACAGAGAAAGAGATACAGCCATAGTGTTGATCATTGACAGTGTAGAAGGGAGTCCTTGGAACTGAGCTGGATTTGATTACGTTCTCTGCCCTCTAAAGGTAGAACGTAGACACACAATTCAATCCCATTCAAAATCCTATTTTCCATAACCACTAACCCTAACCTGTTCTCTTTTAACCTTACTTTAACCTTAACCCTAAACCAAAAACTTAACCTTAACCCTAAACCAAAAACCTAACCTTAACCCTAACCAAAAACCTCACCTTAAACCTAAACCAAAAACCTCACCTTAACCCTACACAAAAAACCTAACCTTAACCCTAAACCAAAAACCTAACCTTAACCCTAAACCAAAAACCTAACCTTAACCCTAAACCAAAAACCTAACCTTAACCCTAAACCAAAAACCTAACCTTAACCCTAAACCTAACCTTAACCCTACACCAAAAACCTAACCCTAAACCAAAAACCTAACCTTAACCCTAAACCAAAAACCTAACCTTAACCCTAAACCCTAAACCAAAAACCTAACCTTAACCCTAAACCAAAAACCTAACCTTAACCCTAAACCCTAAACCAAAAACCTAACCTTAACCCTAAACCAAAAACCTAACCTTAACCCTAAACCAAAAACCTAACCTTAACCCTAAACCAAAAACCTAACCTTAACCCTAAACCTAACCTCAACCTTAACCCTAAACCAAAAACCTAACCTTAACCCTAAACCTAACCCTAGCTCCTAAACCTAATTCTAACTTTAACCCTAAACCCCATATAAATAGCATTTGCTCTCGTGGGGACTAACACTCTGTAAACAGGAATGACAAGCTAAAGTTATCTAGATAGTCACAGAAATGTACGTTCAGCCTGTTCATTATTTCCGTCCGAGTTGACTTATCTTACGAAGTCAGCTTGGTTTAACATAGTTCCTTTCTTTTTTGACCTCGACATTGTTGCTGGATCGATACTTTCATAGTTAGCATGCTGTCTCTGCTAGCTAGGTTATGTCATCTGGAGTTGAAATAGGGCCCCAACAGCCCTCACTAATGTACAGGGTTCCAACAGCCCTCACTTATGTACAGAGCCCCAACAGCCCTCACTAATGTACAGGGCCCCAACAGCCCTCACTAATGTACAGGGCCCCAACAGCCCTCACTAATGTACAGAGCCCCAACAGCCCTCACTAATGTACAGGGCCCCAACAGCCCTCACTAATGTACAGAGCCACAACAGCCCTCACTAATGTACAGGGTTCCCAACAGCCATAGTGTTGATCATTGACAGTGTAGAAGGGAGTCCTTGGAACTGAGCTGGATTTGTTTACGTTCTCTGCCCTCTATTGGTAGAACGTAGACATTGTAGATAAGCGACCACCTCCAGACCCATATATGGGTGTATCCCCGTTTCGTAGATTGATCATTATCTCAGGCCGGTTAGCTCAGTTGGTTAGAGCGTCGTGCTAATAACGCGAAGGTCGCGGGTTCGATACCCGTACTGGCCAGCAGGATTTAAAATGTTGTTTTACTATGAATGTCTACAGTGTCTCATAACTCTATTGATTGGGTTCTACCATATGCGTTTTAAATTAGTAGTATGAATTGTCGATTGTTATTGTGGAGTGACATTTTATTGTAGGAGTTTTTTTTTTAATGGTAGGACTTTTCATTCGTCTTTTATCATCCAAGGAAGGAAGGAGGACAGGGACTTCATGGACTAAGAGACAGAGAGACAGAATGGTGAAGAAACAGATAGACGGGTCCATCAATCATTTGATTCATTCAATATTCACACACACACACACACGCACACACACGCACACACATAGCCTTGTACAGCTAACCTTGTGGGAACACACAATTCAATCCCATTCAAAATCCTATTTTCCATAACCACTAACCCTAACCTGTTCTCTTTTAACCTTACTTTAACCTTAACCCTAAACCAAAAACCTAACCTTAACCCTAAACCAAAAACCTAACCTTAACCCTAACCAAAAACCTCACCTTAAACCTAAACCAAAAACCTCACCTTAACCCTACACAAAAAACCTAACCTTAACCCTAAACCAAAAACCTAACCTTAACCCTAAACCAAAAACCTAACCTTAACCCTAAACCAAAAACCTAACCTTAACCCTAAACCTAACCTTAACCCTACACCAAAAACCTAACCCTAAACCAAAAACCTAACCTTAACCCTAAACCAAAAACCTAACCTTAACCCTAAACCCTAAACCAAAAACCTAACCTTAACCCTAAACCAAAAACCTAACCTTAACCCTAAACCCTAAACCAAAAACCTAACCTTAACCCTAAACCAAAAACCTAACCTTAACCCTAAACCAAAAACCTAACCTTAACCCTAAACCAAAAACCTAACCTTAACCCTAAACCTAACCTCAACCTTAACCCTAAACCAAAAACCTAACCTTAACCCTAAACCTAACCCTAGCTCCTAAACCTAATTCTAACTTTAACCCTAAACCCCATATAAATAGCATTTGCTCTCGTGGGGACTAACACTCTGTAAACAGGAATGACAAGCTAAAGTTATCTAGATAGTCACAGAAATGTACGTTCAGCCTGTTCATTATTTCCGTCCGAGTTGACTTATCTTACGAAGTCAGCTTGGTTTAACATAGTTCCTTTCTTTTTTGACCTCGACATTGTTGCTGGATCGATACTTTCATAGTTAGCATGCTGTCTCTGCTAGCTAGGTTATGTCATCTGGAGTTGAAATAGGGCCCCAACAGCCCTCACTAATGTACAGGGTTCCAACAGCCCTCACTAATGTACAGAGCCCCAACAGCCCTCACTAATGTACAGGGCCCCAACAGCCCTCACTAATGTACAGGGCCCCAACAGCCCTCACTAATGTACAGGGCCCCAACAGCCCTCACTAATGTACAGGGCCCCAACAGCCCTCACTAATGTACAGAGCCCCAACAGCCCTCACTAATGTACAGTGCCCCAACAGCCCTCACTAATGTACAGAGCCACAACAGCCCTCACTAATGTACAGGGTTCCCAACAGCCATAGTGTTGATCATTGACAGTGTAGAAGGGAGTCCTTGGAACTGAGCTGGATTTGTTTACGTTCTCTGCCCTCTATTGGTAGAACGTAGACATTGTAGATAAGCGACCACCTCCAGACCCATATATGGGTGTATCCCCGTTCCGTAGATTGATCATTATCTCAGGCCGGTTAGCTCAGTTGGTTAGAGCGTCGTGCTAATAACGCGAAGGTCGCGGGTTCGATACCCGTACTGGCCAGCAGGATTTAAAATGTTGTTTTACTATGAATGTCTACAGTGTCTCATAACTCTATTGATTGGGTTCTACCATATGCGTTTTAAATTAGTAGTATGAATTGTCGATTGTTATTGTGGAGTGACATTTTATTGTAGGAGTTTTTTTTTTAATGGTAGGACTTTTCATTCGTCTTTTATCATCCAAGGAAGGAAGGAGGACAGGGACTTCATGGACTAAGAGACAGAGAGACAGAATGGTGAAGAAACAGATAGACGGGTCCATCAATCATTTGATTCATTCAATATTCACACACACACACACACGCACACACACGCACACACATAGCCTTGTACAGCTAACCTTGTGGGAACACACAATTCAATCCCATTCAAAATCCTATTTTCCATAACCACTAACCCTAACCTGTTCTCTTTTAACCTTACTTTAACCTTAACCCTAAACCAAAAACCTAACCTTAACCCTAAACCAAAAACCTAACCTTAACCCTAACCAAAAACCTCACCTTAAACCTAAACCAAAAACCTCACCTTAACCCTACACAAAAAACCTAACCTTAACCCTAAACCAAAAACCTAACCTTAACCCTAAACCAAAAACCTAACCTTAACCCTAAACCAAAAACCTAACCTTAACCCTAAACCTAACCTTAACCCTACACCAAAAACCTAACCCTAAACCAAAAACCTAACCTTAACCCTAAACCAAAAACCTAACCTTAACCCTAAACCCTAAACCAAAAACCTAACCTTAACCCTAAACCAAAAACCTAACCTTAACCCTAAACCCTAAACCAAAAACCTAACCTTAACCCTAAACCAAAAACCTAACCTTAACCCTAAACCAAAAACCTAACCTTAACCCTAAACCAAAAACCTAACCTTAACCCTAAACCTAACCTCAACCTTAACCCTAAACCAAAAACCTAACCTTAACCCTAAACCTAACCCTAGCTCCTAAACCTAATTCTAACTTTAACCCTAAACCCCATATAAATAGCATTTGCTCTCGTGGGGACTAACACTCTGTAAACAGGAATGACAAGCTAAAGTTATCTAGATAGTCACAGAAATGTACGTTCAGCCTGTTCATTATTTCCGTCCGAGTTGACTTATCTTACGAAGTCAGCTTGGTTTAACATAGTTCCTTTCTTTTTTGACCTCGACATTGTTGCTGGATCGATACTTTCATAGTTAGCATGCTGTCTCTGCTAGCTAGGTTATGTCATCTGGAGTTGAAATAGGGCCCCAACAGCCCTCACTAATGTACAGGGTTCCAACAGCCCTCACTAATGTACAGAGCCCCAACAGCCCTCACTAATGTACAGGGCCCCAACAGCCCTCACTAATGTACAGGGCCCCAACAGCCCTCACTAATGTACAGGGCCCCAACAGCCCTCACTAATGTACAGGGCCCCAACAGCCCTCACTAATGTACAGAGCCCCAACAGCCCTCACTAATGTACAGTGCCCCAACAGCCCTCACTAATGTACAGAGCCACAACAGCCCTCACTAATGTACAGGGTTCCCAACAGCCATAGTGTTGATCATTGACAGTGTAGAAGGGAGTCCTTGGAACTGAGCTGGATTTGTTTACGTTCTCTGCCCTCTATTGGTAGAACGTAGACATTGTAGATAAGCGACCACCTCCAGACCCATATATGGGTGTATCCCCGTTCCGTAGATTGATCATTATCTCAGGCCGGTTAGCTCAGTTGGTTAGAGCGTCGTGCTAATAACGCGAAGGTCGCGGGTTCGATACCCGTACTGGCCAGCAGGATTTAAAATGTTGTTTTACTATGAATGTCTACAGTGTCTCATAACTCTATTGATTGGGTTCTACCATATGCGTTTTAAATTAGTAGTATGAATTGTCGATTGTTATTGTGGAGTGACATTTTATTGTAGGAGTTTTTTTTTTAATGGTAGGACTTTTCATTCGTCTTTTATCATCCAAGGAAGGAAGGAGGACAGGGACTTCATGGACTAAGAGACAGAGAGACAGAATGGTGAAGAAACAGATAGACGGGTCCATCAATCATTTGATTCATTCAATATTCACACACACACACACACGCACACACACGCACACACATAGTCTTGTACAGCTAACCTTGTGGGAACACACAATTCAATCCCATTCAAAATCCTATTTTCCATAACCACTAACCCTAACCTGTTCTCTTTTAACCTTACTTTAACCTTAACCCTAAACCAAAAACCTAACCTTAACCCTAAACCAAAAACCTAACCTTAACCCTAACCAAAAACCTCACCTTAAACCTAAACCAAAAACCTCGCCTTAACCCTACACCAAAAACCTAACCTTAACCCTAACCAAAAACCTCACCTTAAACCTAAACCAAAAACCTCACCTTAACCCTACACAAAAAACCTAACCTTAACCCTAAACCAAAAACCTAACCTTAACCCTAACCAAAAACCTCACCTTAAACCTAAACCAAAAACCTCACCTTAACCCTACACAAAAAACCTAACCTTAACCCTAAACCAAAAACCTAACCTTAACCCTAAACCAAAAACCTAACCTTAACCCTAAACCAAAAACCTAACCTTAACCCTAAACCAAAAACCTAACCTTAACCCTAAACCTAACCTTAACCCTACACCAAAAACCTAACCCTAAACCAAAAACCTAACCTTAACCCTAAACCAAAAACCTAACCTTAACCCTAAACCCTAAACCAAAAACCAAAAACCTAACCTTAACCCTAAACCAAAAACCTAACCTTAACCCTAAACCCTAAACCAAAAACCTAACCTTAACCCTAAACCAAAAACCTAACCTTAACCCTAAACCAAAAACCTAACCTTAACCCTAAACCAAAAACCTAACCTTAACCCTAAACCTAACCTTAACCTTAACCCTAAACCAAAAACCTAACCTTAACCCTAAACCTAACCCTAGCTCCTAAACCTAATTCTAACTTTAACCCTAAACCCCATATAAATAGCATTTGCTCTCGTGGGGACTAACACTCTGTAAACAGGAATGACAAGCTAAAGTTATCTAGATAGTCACAGAAATGTACGTTCAGCCTGTTCATTATTTCCGTCCGAGTTGACTTATCTTACGAAGTCAGCTTGGTTTAACATAGTTCCTTTCTTTTTTGACCTCGACATTGTTGCTGGATCGATACTTTCATAGTTAGCATGCTGTCTCTGCTAGCTAGGTTATGTCATCTGGAGTTGAAATAGGGCCCCAACAGCCCTCACTAATGTACAGGGTTCCAACAGCCCTCACTTATGTACAGAGCCCCAACAGCCCTCACTAATGTACAGGGCCCCAACAGCCCTCACTAATGTACAGGGCCCCAACAGCCCTCACTAATATACAGAGCCCCAACAGCCCTCACTAATGTACAGGGCCCCAACAGCCCTCACTAATGTACAGAGCCACAACAGCCCTCACTAATGTACAGGGTTCCCAACAGCCATAGTGTTGATCATTGACAGTGTAGAAGGGAGTCCTTGGAACTGAGCTGGATTTGTTTACGTTCTCTGCCCTCTATTGGTAGAACGTAGACATTGTAGATAAGCGACCACGTCCAGACCCATATATGGGTGTATCCCCGTTCCGTAGATTGATCATTATCTCAGGCCGGTTAGCTCAGTTGGTTAGAGCGTCGTGCTAATAACGCGAAGGTCGCGGGTTCGATACCCGTACTGGCCAGCAGGATTAAAATTTTGTTTTACTATGAATGTCTACAGTGTCTCATAACTCTATTGATTGGGTTCTACCATATGCGTTTTAAATTAGTAGTATGAATTGTCGATTGTTATTGTGGAGTGACATTTTATTGTAGGAGTTTTTTTTTTAATGGTAGGACTTTTCATTCGACTTTTATCATCCAAGGAAGGAAGGAGGACAGGGACTTCATGGACTAAGAGACAGAGAGACAGAATGGTGAAGAAACAGATAGACGGGTCCATCAATCATTTGATTCATTCAATATTCACACACACACACACACGCACACACACGCACACACATAGCCTTGTACAGCTAACCTTGTGGGAACACACAATTCAATCCCATTCAAAATCCTATTTTCCATAACCACTAACCCTAACCTGTTCTCTTTTAACCTTACTTTAACCTTAACCCTAAACCAAAAACCTAACCTTAACCCTAAACCAAAAACCTAACCTTAACCCTAACCAAAAACCTCACCTTAAACCTAAACCAAAAACCTCACCTTAACCCTACACAAAAAACCTAACCTTAACCCTAAACCAAAAACCTAACCTTAACCCTAAACCAAAAACCTAACCTTAACCCTAAACCAAAAACCTAACCTTAACCCTAAACCAAAAACCTAACCTTAACCCTAAACCTAACCTTAACCCTACACCAAAAACCTAACCCTAAACCAAAAACCTAACCTTAACCCTAAACCAAAAACCTAACCTTAACCCTAAACCCTAAACCAAAAACCTAACCTTAACCCTAAACCAAAAACCTAACCTTAACCCTAAACCCTAAACCAAAAACCTAACCTTAACCCTAAACCAAAAACCTAACCTTAACCCTAAACCAAAAACCTAACCTTAACCCTAAACCAAAAACCTAACCTTAACCCTAAACCTAACCTCAACCTTAACCTTAACCCTAAACCAAAAACCTAACCTTAACCCTAAACCTAACCCTAGCTCCTAAACCTAATTCTAACTTTAACCCTAAACCCCATATAAATAGCATTTGCTCTCGTGGGGACTAACACTCTGTAAACAGGAATGACAAGCTAAAGTTATCTAGATAGTCACAGAAATGTACGTTCAGCCTGTTCATTATTTCCGTCCGAGTTGACTTATCTTACGAAGTCAGCTTGGTTTAACATAGTTCCTTTCTTTTTTGACCTCGACATTGTTGCTGGATCGATACTTTCATAGTTAGCATGCTGTCTCTGCTAGCTAGGTTATGTCATCTGGAGTTGAAATAGGGCCCCAACAGCCCTCACTAATGTACAGGGTTCCAACAGCCCTCACTAATGTACAGAGCTCCAACAGCCCTCACTAATGTACAGGGCCCCAACAGCCCTCACTAATGTACAGGGCCCCAACAGCCCTCACTAATGTACAGAGCCCCAACAGCCCTCACTAATGTACAGGGTTCCAACAGCCCTCACTTATGTACAGAGCCCCAACAGCCCTCACTAATGTACAGGGCCCCAACAGCCCTCACTAATGTACAGGGCCCCAACAGCCCTCACTAATGTACAGAGCCCCAACAGCCCTCACTAATGTACAGGGCCCCAACAGCCCTCACTAATGTACAGAGCCACAACAGCCCTCACTAATGTACAGGGTTCCCAACAGCCATAGTGTTGATCATTGACAGTGTAGAAGGGAGTCCTTGGAACTGAGCTGGATTTGTTTACGTTCTCTGCCCTCTATTGGTAGAACGTAGACATTGTAAATAAGCGACCACCTCCAGACCCATATATGGGTGTATCCCCGTTCCGTAGATTGATCATTATCTCAGGCCGGTTAGCTCAGTTGGTTAGAGCGTCGTGCTAATAACGCGAAGGTCGCGGGTTCGATACCCGTACTGGCCAGCAGGATTTAAAATTTTGTTTTACTATGAATATCTACAGTGTCTCATAACTCTATTGATTGGGTTCTACCATATGCGTTTTAAATTAGTAGTATGAATTGTCGATTGTTATTGTGGAGTGACATTTTATTGTAGGAGTTTTTTTTTTAATGGTAGGACTTTTCATTCGTCTTTTATCATCCAAGGAAGGAAGGAGGACAGGGACTTCATGGACTAAGAGACAGAGAGACAGAATGGTGAAGAAACAGATAGACGGGTCCATCAATCATTTGATTCATTCAATATTCACACACACACACACACGCACACACACGCACACACATAGTCTTGTACAGCTAACCTTGTGGGAACACACAATTCAATCCCATTCAAAATCCTATTTTCCATAACCACTAACCCTAACCTGTTCTCTTTTAACCTTACTTTAACCTTAACCCTAAACCAAAAACCTAACCCTAAACCCTAAACCAAAAACCTAACCTTAACCCTAAACCAAAAACCTAACCTTAACCCTAAACCCTAAACCAAAAACCTAACCTTAACCCTAAACCAAAAACCTAACCTTAACCCTAAACCAAAAACCTAACCTTAACCCTAAACCAAAAACCTAACCTTAACCCTAAACCTAACCTCAACCTTAACCTTAACCCTAAACCAAAAACCTAACCTTAACCCTAAACCTAACCCTAGCTCCTAAACCTAATTCTAACTTTAACCCTAAACCCCATATAAATAGCATTTGCTCTCGTGGGGACTAACACTCTGTAAACAGGAATGACAAGCTAAAGTTATCTAGATAGTCACAGAAATGTACGTTCAGCCTGTTCATTATTTCCGTCCGAGTTGACTTATCTTACGAAGTCAGCTTGGTTTAACATAGTTCCTTTCTTTTTTGACCTCGACATTGTTGCTGGATCGATACTTTCATAGTTAGCATGCTGTCTCTGCTAGCTAGGTTATGTCATCTGGAGTTGAAATAGGGCCCCAACAGCCCTCACTAATGTACAGGGTTCCAACAGCCCTCACTAATGTACAGAGCTCCAACAGCCCTCACTAATGTACAGGGCCCCAACAGCCCTCACTAATGTACAGGGCCCCAACAGCCCTCACTAATGTACAGAGCCCCAACAGCCCTCACTAATGTACAGGGTTCCAACAGCCCTCACTTATGTACAGAGCCCCAACAGCCCTCACTAATGTACAGGGCCCCAACAGCCCTCACTAATGTACAGGGCCCCAACAGCCCTCACTAATGTACAGAGCCCCAACAGCCCTCACTAATGTACAGGGCCCCAACAGCCCTCACTAATGTACAGAGCCACAACAGCCCTCACTAATGTACAGGGTTCCCAACAGCCATAGTGTTGATCATTGACAGTGTAGAAGGGAGTCCTTGGAACTGAGCTGGATTTGTTTACGTTCTCTGCCCTCTATTGGTAGAACGTAGACATTGTAGATAAGCGACCACCTCCAGACCCATATATGGGTGTATCCCCGTTCCGTAGATTGATCATTATCTCAGGCCGGTTAGCTCAGTTGGTTAGAGCGTCGTGCTAATAACGCGAAGGTTGCGGGTTCGATACCCGTACTGGCCAGCAGGATTTAAAATGTTGTTTTACTATGAATATCTACAGTGTCTCATAACTCTATTGATTGGGTTCTACCATATGCGTTTTAAATTAGTAGTATGAATTGTCGATTGTTATTGTGGAGTGACATTTTATTGTAGGAGTTTTTTTTTAATGGTAGGACTTTTCATTCGTCTTTTATCATCCAAGGAAGGAAGGAGGACAGGGACTTCATGGACTAAGAGACAGAGAGACAGAATGGTGAAGAAACAGATAGACGGGTCCATCAATCATTTGATTCATTCAATATTCACACACACACACACACGCACACACACGCACACACATAGTCTTG
The DNA here is from genome assembly GCF_013265735.2 of Oncorhynchus mykiss. Lineage (NCBI taxonomy): Eukaryota > Metazoa > Chordata > Actinopteri > Salmoniformes > Salmonidae > Oncorhynchus > Oncorhynchus mykiss. The sequence continues at coordinate 1,449,337 of NW_023493658.1, forward strand.
TACAGCTAACCTTGTGGGAACACACAATTCAATCCCATTCAAAATCCTATTTTCCATAACCACTAACCCTAACCTGTTCTCTTTTAACCTTACTTTAACCTTAACCCTAAACCAAAAACCTAACCTTAACCCTAAACCAAAAACCTAACCTTAACCCTAACCAAAAACCTCACCTTAAACCTAAACCAAAAACCTCGCCTTAACCCTACACCAAAAACCTAACCTTAACCCTAACCAAAAACCTCACCTTAAACCTAAACCAAAAACCTCACCTTAACCCTACACAAAAAACCTAACCTTAACCCTAAACCAAAAACCTAACCTTAACCCTAACCAAAAACCTCACCTTAAACCTAAACCAAAAACCTCACCTTAACCCTACACAAAAAACCTAACCTTAACCCTAAACCAAAAACCTAACCTTAACCCTAAACCAAAAACCTAACCTTAACCCTAAACCAAAAACCTAACCTTAACCCTAAACCAAAAACCTAACCTTAACCCTAAACCTAACCTTAACCCTACACCAAAAACCTAACCCTAAACCAAAAACCTAACCTTAACCCTAAACCAAAAACCTAACCTTAACCCTAAACCCTAAACCAAAAACCTAACCTTAACCCTAAACCAAAAACCTAACCTTAACCCTAAACCCTAAACCAAAAACCTAACCTTAACCCTAAACCAAAAACCTAACCTTAACCCTAAACCAAAAACCTAACCTTAACCCTAAACCAAAAACCTAACCTTAACCCTAAACCTAACCTTAACCTTAACCCTAAACCAAAAACCTAACCTTAACCCTAAACCTAACCCTAGCTCCTAAACCTAATTCTAACTTTAACCCTAAACCCCATATAAATAGCATTTGCTCTCGTGGGGACTAACACTCTGTAAACAGGAATGACAAGCTAAAGTTATCTAGATAGTCACAGAAATGTACGTTCAGCCTGTTCATTATTTCCGTCCGAGTTGACTTATCTTACGAAGTCAGCTTGGTTTAACATAGTTCCTTTCTTTTTTGACCTCGACATTGTTGCTGGATCGATACTTTCATAGTTAGCATGCTGTCTCTGCTAGCTAGGTTATGTCATCTGGAGTTGAAATAGGGCCCCAACAGCCCTCACTAATGTACAGGGTTCCAACAGCCCTCACTAATGTACAGAGCCCCAACAGCCCTCACTAATGTACAGGGCCCCAACAGCCCTCACTAATGTACAGGGCCCCAACAGCCCTCACTAATGTACAGAGCCCCAACAGCCCTCACTAATGTACAGGGCCCCAACAGCCCTCACTAATGTACAGAGCCACAACAGCCCTCACTAATGTACAGGGTTCCCAACAGCCATAGTGTTGATCATTGACAGTGTAGAAGGGAGTCCTTGGAACTGAGCTGGATTTGTTTACGTTCTCTGCCCTCTATTGGTAGAACGTAGACATTGTAGATAAGCGACCACCTCCAGACCCATATATGGGTGTATCCCCGTTCCGTAGATTGATCATTATCTCAGGCCGGTTAGCTCAGTTGGTTAGAGCGTCGTGCTAATAACGCGAAGGTCGCGGGTTCGATACCCGTACTGGCCAGCAGGATTTAAAATTTTGTTTTACTATGAATGTCTACAGTGTCTCATAACTCTATTGATTGGGTTCTACCATATGCGTTTTAAATTAGTAGTATGAATTGTCGATTGTTATTGTGGAGTGACATTTTATTGTAGGAGTTTTTTTTTTAATGGTAGGACTTTTCATTCGTCTTTTATCATCCAAGGAAGGAAGGAGGACAGGGACTTCATGGACTAAGAGACAGAGAGACAGAATGGTGAAGAAACAGATAGACGGGTCCATCAATCATTTGATTCATTCAATATTCACACACACACACACACACGCACACACATAGTCTTGTACAGCTAACCTTGTGGGAACACACAATTCAATCCCATTCAAAATCCTATTTTCCATAACCACTAACCCTAACCTGTTCTCTATTAACCTTACTTTAACCTTAACCCTAAACCAAAAACCTAACCTTAACCCTAAACCAAAAACCTAACCTTAACCCTAAACCAAAAACCTCACCTTAAACCTAAACCAAAAACCTAACCTTAACCCTAAACCAAAAACCTAACCTTAACCCTAAACCAAAAACCTAACCTTAACCCTAAACCAAAAACCTAACCTTAACCCTAAACCAAAAACCTAACCTTAACCCTAACCAAAAACCTCACCTTAAACCTAAACCAAAAACCTCACCTTAACCCTACACCAAAAACCTAACCTTAACCCTACACCAAAAACCTAACCTTAACCCTAAACCAAAAACCTAACCTTAACCCTAAACCAAAAACCTAACCTTAACCCTAAACCAAAAACCTAACCTTAACCCTAAACCTAACCTTAACCCTACACCAAAAACCTAACCCTAAACCAAAAACCTAACCTTAACCCTAAACCAAAAACCTAACCTTAACCCTAAACCCTAAACCAAAAACCTAACCTTAACCCTAAACCAAAAACCTAACCTTAACCCTAAACCCTAAACCAAAAACCTAACCTTAACCCTAAACCAAAAACCTAACCTTAACCCTAAACCAAAAACCTAACCTTAACCCTAAACCAAAAACCTAACCTTAACCCTAAACCTAACCTTAACCTTAACCCTAAACCAAAAACCTAACCTTAACCCTAAACCTAACCCTAGCTCCTAAACCTAATTCTAACTTTAACCCTAAACCCCATATAAATAGCATTTGCTCTCGTGGGGACTAACACTCTGTAAACAGGAATGACAAGCTAAAGTTATCTAGATAGTCACAGAAATGTACGTTCAGCCTGTTCTTTATTTCCGCCCGAGTTGACTTATCTTACTAAGTCAGCTTGGTTTAACATAGTTCCTTTCTTTTTTGACCTCGACATTGTTGCTGGATCGATACTTTCATAGTTAGCATGCTGTCTCTGCTAGCTAGGTTATGTCATCTGGAGTTGAAATAGGGCCCCAACAGCCCTCACTAATGTACAGGGTTCCAACAGCCCTCACTAATGTACAGAGCCCCAACAGCCCTCACTAATGTACAGGGCCCCAACAGCCCTCACTAATGTACAGGGCCCCAACAGCCCTCACTAATGTACAGAGCCCCAACAGCCCTCACTAATGTACAGGGCCCCAACAGCCCTCACTAATGTACAGAGCCACAACAGCCCTCACTAATGTACAGGGTTCCCAACAGCCATAGTGTTGATCATTGACAGTGTAGAAGGGAGTCCTTGGAACTGAGCTGGATTTGTTTACGTTCTCTGCCCTCTATTGGTAGAACGTAGACATTGTAGATAAGCGACCACCTCCAGACCCATATATGGGTGTATCCCCGTTCCGTAGATTGATCATTATCTCAGGCCGGTTAGCTCAGTTGGTTAGAGCGTCGTGCTAATAACGCGAAGGTCGCGGGTTCGATACCCGTACTGGCCAGCAGGATTTAAAATTTTGTTTTACTATGAATGTCTACAGTGTCTCATAACTCTATTGATTGGGTTCTACCATATGCGTTTTAAATTAGTAGTATGAATTGTCGATTGTTATTGTGGAGTGACATTTTATTGTAGGAGTTTTTTTTTTAATGGTAGGACTTTTCATTCGTCTTTTATCATCCAAGGAAGGAAGGAGGACAGGGACTTCATGGACTAAGAGACAGAGAGACAGAATGGTGAAGAAACAGATAGACGGGTCCATCAATCATTTGATTCATTCAATATTCACACACACACACACACGCACACACACGCACACACATAGTCTTGTACAGCTAACCTTGTGGGAACACACAATTCAATCCCATTCAAAATCCTATTTTCCATAACCACTAACCGTAACCTGTTCTCTTTTAACCTTACTTTAACCGTAACCCTAAACCAAAAACCTAACCTTAACCCTAAACCAAAAACCTAACCTTAACCCTAAACCAAAAACCTAACCTTAACCCTAACCAAAAACCTCACCTTAAACCTAAACCAAAAACCTCACCTTAACCCTACACAAAAAACCTAACCTTAACCCTAAACCAAAAACCTAACCTTAACCCTAAACCAAAAACCTAACCTTAACCCTAAACCAAAAACATAACCTTAACCCTAACCAAAAACCTCACCTTGAACCTAAACCAAAATCCTCACCTTAACCCTACACAAAAAACCTAACCTTAACCCTAAACCAAAAACCTAACCTTAACCCTAAACCAAAAACCTAACCTTAACCCTAAACCAAAAACCTAACCTTAACCCTAAACCAAAAACCTAACCTTAACCCTAAACCTAACCTTAACCCTACACCAAAAACCTAACCCTAAACCAAAAACCTAACCTTAACCCTAAACCCTAAACCAAAAACCTAACCTTAACCCTAAACCAAAAACCTAACCTTAACCCTAAACCCTAAACCAAAAACCTAACCTTAACCCTAAACCAAAAACCTAACCTTAACCCTAAACCAAAAACCTAACCTTAACCCTAAACCAAAAACCTAACCTTAACCCTAAACCTAACCTTAACCTTAACCCTAAACCAAAAACCTAACCTTAACCCTAAACCTAACCCTAGCTCCTAAACCTAATTCTAACTTTAACCCTAAACCCCATATAAATAGCATTTGCTCTCGTGGGGACTAACACTCTGTAAACAGGAATGACAAGCTAAAGTTATCTAGATAGTCACAGAAATGTACGTTCAGCCTGTTCATTATTTCCGTCCGAGTTGACTTATCTTACGAAGTCAGCTTGGTTTAACATAGTTCCTTTCTTTTTTGACCTCGACATTGTTGCTGGATCGATACTTTCATAGTTAGCATGCTGTCTCTGCTAGCTAGGTTATGTCATCTGGAGTTGAAATAGGGCCCCAACAGCCCTCACTAATGTACAGGGTTCCAACAGCCCTCACTAATGTACAGAGCCCCAACAGCCCTCACTAATGTACAGGGCCCCAACAGCCCTCACTAATGTACAGGGCCCCAATAGCCCTCACTAATGTACAGAGCCCCAACAGCCCTCACTAATGTACAGGGCCCCAACAGCCCTCACTAATGTACAGAGCCACAACAGCCCTCACTAATGTACAGGGTTCCCAACAGCCATAGTGTTGATCATTGACAGTGTAGAAGGGAGTCCTTGGAACTGAGCTGGATTTGTTTACGTTCTCTGCCCTCTATTGGTAGAACGTAGACATTGTAGATAAGCGACCACCTCCAGACCCATATATGGGTGTATCCCCGTTCCGTAGATTGATCATTATCTCAGGCCGGTTAGCTCAGTTGGTTAGAGCGTCGTGCTAATAACGCGAAGGTCGCGGGTTCGATACCCGTACTGGCCAGCAGGATTTAAAATTTTGTTTTACTATGAATGTCTACAGTGTCTCATAACTCTATTGATTGGGTTCTACCATATGCGTTTTAAATTAGTAGTATGAATTGTCGATTGTTATTGTGGAGTGACATTTTATTGTAGGAGTTTTTTTTTTAATGGTAGGACTTTTCATTCGTCTTTTATCATCCAAGGAAGGAAGGAGGACAGGGACTTCATGGACTAAGAGACAGAGAGACAGAATGGTGAAGAAACAGATAGACGGGTCCATCAATCATTTGATTCATTCAATATTCACACACACACACACACACGCACACACATAGTCTTGTACAGCTAACCTTGTGGGAACACACAATTCAATCCCATTCAAAATCCTATTTTCCATAACCACTAACCCTAATCTGTTCTCTATTAACCTTACTTTAACCTTAACCCTAAACCAAAAACCTAACCTTAACCCTAAACCAAAAACCTAACCTTAACCCTAAACCAAAAACCTAACCTTAACCCTAAACCAAAAACCTAACCTTAACCCTAAACCAAAAACCTAACCTTAACCCTAACCAAAAACCTCACCTTAAACCTAAACCAAAAACCTCACCTTAACCCTACACCAAAAACCTAACCTTAACCCTAAACCAAAAACCTAACCTTAACCCTAAACCAAAAACCTAACCTTAACCCTAAACCAAAAACCTAACCTTAACCCTAAACCAAAAACCTAACCTTAACCCTAAACCTAACCTTAACCCTACACCAAAAACCTAACCCTAAACCAAAAACCTAACCTTAACCCTAAACCAAAAACCTAACCTTAACCCTAAACCCTAAACCAAAAACCTAACCTTAACCCTAAACCAAAAACCTAACCTTAACCCTAAACCCTAAACCAAAAACCTAACCTTAACCCTAAACCAAAAACCTAACCTTAACCCTAAACCAAAAACCTAACCTTAACCCTAAACCAAAAACCTAACCTTAACCCTAAACCTAACCTTAACCTTAACCCTAAACCAAAAACCTAACCTTAACCCTAAACCTAACCCTAGCTCCTAAACCTAATTCTAACTTTAACCCTAAACCCCATATAAATAGCATTTGCTCTCGTGGGGACTAACACTCTGTAAACAGGAATGACAAGCTAAAGTTATCTAGATAGTCACAGAAATGTACGTTCAGCCTGTTCATTATTTCCGCCCGAGTTGACTTATCTTACGAAGTCAGCTTGGTTTAACATAGTTCCTTTCTTTTTTGACCTCGACATTGTTGCTGGATCGATACTTTCATAGTTAGCATGCTGTCTCTGCTAGCTAGGTTATGTCATCTGGAGTTGAAATAGGGCCCCAACAGCCCTCACTAATGTACAGGGTTCCAACAGCCCTCACTAATGTACAGAGCCCCAACAGCCCTCACTAATGTACAGGGCCCCAACAGCCCTCACTAATGTACAGGGCCCCAACAGCCCTCACTAATGTACAGAGCCCCAACAGCCCTCACTAATGTACAGAGCCACAACAGCCCTCACTAATGTACAGGGTTCCCAACAGCCCTCACTAATGTACAGAGCCCCAACAGCCCTCACTAATGTACAGGGCCCCGACAGCCCTCACTAATGTACAGAGCCACAACAGCCCTCACTAATGTACAGGGTTCCCAACAGCCATAGTGTTGATCATTGACAGTGTAGAAGGGAGTCCTTGGAACTGAGCTGGATTTGTTTACGTTCTCTGCCCTCTATTGGTAGAACGTAGACATTGTAGATAAGCGACCACCTCCAGACCCATATATGGGTGTATCCCCGTTCCGTAGATTGATCATTATCTCAGGCCGGTTAGCTCAGTTGGTTAGAGCGTCGTGCTAATAATGCAAAGGTCGCGGGTTCGATACCCGTACTGGCCAGCAGGATTTAAAATTTTGTTTTACTATGAATGTCTACAGTGTCTCATAACTCTATTGATTGGGTTCTACCATATGCGTTTTAAATTAGTAGTATGAATTGTCGATTGTTATTGTGGAGTGACATTTTATTGTAGGAGTTTTTTTTTTAATGGTAGGACTTTTCATTCGTCTTTTATCATCCAAGGAAGGAAGGAGGACAGGGACTTCATGGACTAAGAGACAGAGAGACAGAATGGTGAAGAAACAGATAGACGGGTCCATCAATCATTTGATTCATTCAATATTCACACACACACACACACGCACACACACGCACACACATAGTCTTGTACAGCTAACCTTGTGGGAACACACAATTCAATCCCATTCAAAATCCTATTTTCCATAACCACTAACCCTAACCTGTTCTCTTTTAACCTTACTTTAACCTTAACCCTAAACCAAAAACCTAACCTTAACACTAAACCAAAAACCTAACCTTAACCCTAACCAAAAACCTCACCTTAAACCTAAACCAAAAACCTCACCTTAACCCTACACAAAAAACCTAACCTTAACCCTAAACCAAAAACCTAACCTTAACCCTAAACCAAAAACCTAACCTTAACCCTAAACCAAAAACATAACCTTAACCCTAACCAAAAACCTCACCTTGAACCTAAACCAAAAACCTCACCTTAACCCTACACAAAAAACCTAACCTTAACCCTAAACCAAAAACCTAACCTTAACCCTAAACCAAAAACCTAACCTTAACCCTAAACCAAAAACCTAACCTTAACCCTAAACCAAAAACCTAACCTTAACCCTAAACCTAACCTTAACCCTACACAAAAAACCTAACCCTAAACCAAAAACCTAACCTTAACCCTAAACCCTAAACCAAAAACCTAACCTTAACCCTAAACCAAAAACCTAACCTTAACCCTAAACCCTAAACCAAAAACCTAACCTTAACCCTAAACCAAAAACCTAACCTTAACCCTAAACCAAAAACCTAACCTTAACCCTAAACCAAAAACCTAACCTTAACCCTAAACCTAACCTTAACCTTAACCCTAAACCAAAAACCTAACCTTAACCCTAAACCTAACCCTAGCTCCTAAACCTAATTCTAACTTTAACCCTAAACCCCATATAAATAGCATTTGCTCTCGTGGGGACTAACACTCTGTAAACAGGAATGACAAGCTAAAGTTATCTAGATAGTCACAGAAATGTACGTTCAGCCTGTTCATTATTTCCGTCCGAGTTGACTTATCTTACGAAGTCAGCTTGGTTTAACATAGTTCCTTTCTTTTTTGACCTCGACATTGTTGCTGGATCGATACTTTCATAGTTAGCATGCTGTCTCTGCTAGCTAGGTTATGTCATCTGGAGTTGAAATAGGGCCCCAACAGCCCTCACTAATGTACAGGGTTCCAACAGCCCTCACTAATGTACAGAGCCCCAACAGCCCTCACTAATGTACAGGGCCCCAACAGCCCTCACTAATGTACAGGGCCCCAATAGCCCTCACTAATGTACAGAGCCCCAACAGCCCTCACTAATGTACAGGGCCCCAACAGCCCTCACTAATGTACAGAGCCACAACAGCCCTCACTAATGTACAGGGTTCCCAACAGCCATAGTGTTGATCATTGACAGTGTAGAAGGGAGTCCTTGGAACTGAGCTGGATTTGTTTACGTTCTCTGCCCTCTATTGGTAGAACGTAGACATTGTAGATAAGCGACCACCTCCAGACCCATATATGGGTGTATCCCCGTTCCGTAGATTGATCATTATCTCAGGCCGGTTAGCTCAGTTGGTTAGAGCGTCGTGCTAATAACGCGAAGGTCGCGGGTTCGATACCCGTACTGGCCAGCAGGATTTAAAATTTTGTTTTACTATGAATGTCTACAGTGTCTCATAACTCTATTGATTGGGTTCTACCATATGCGTTTTAAATTAGTAGTATGAATTGTCGATTGTTATTGTGGAGTGACATTTTATTGTAGGAGTTTTTTTTTTAATGGTAGGACTTTTCATTCGTCTTTTATCATCCAAGGAAGGAAGGAGGACAGGGACTTCATGGACTAAGAGACAGAGAGACAGAATGGTGAAGAAACAGATAGACGGGTCCATCAATCATTTGATTCATTCAATATTCACACACACACACACACACGCACACACATAGTCTTGTACAGCTAACCTTGTGGGAACACACAATTCAATCCCATTCAAAATCCTATTTTCCATAACCACTAACCCTAACCTGTTCTCTATTAACCTTACTTTAACCTTAACCCTAAACCAAAAACCTAACCTTAACCCTAAACCAAAAACCTAACCTTAACCCTAAACCAAAAACCTAACCTTAACCCTAAACCAAAAACCTAACCTTAACCCTAAACCAAAAACCTAACCTTAACCCTAACCAAAAACCTCACCTTAAACCTAAACCAAAAACCTCACCTTAACCCTACACCAAAAACCTAACCTTAACCCTAAACCAAAAACCTAACCTTAACCCTAAACCAAAAACCTAACCTTAACCCTAAACCAAAAACCTAACCTTAACCCTAAACCAAAAACCTAACCTTAACCCTAAACCTAACCTTAACCCTACACCAAAAACCTAACCCTAAACCAAAAACCTAACCTTAACCCTAAACCAAAAACCTAACCTTAACCCTAAACCCTAAACCAAAAACCTAACCTTAACCCTAAACCAAAAACCTAACCTTAACCCTAAACCCTAAACCAAAAACCTAACCTTAACCCTAAACCAAAAACCTAACCTTAACCCTAAACCAAAAACCTAACCTTAACCCTAAACCAAAAACCTAACCTTAACCCTAAACCTAACCTTAACCTTAACCCTAAACCAAAAACCTAACCTTAACCCTAAACCTAATTCTAACTTTAACCCTAAACCCCATATAAATAGCATTTGCTCTCGTGGGGACTAACACTCTGTAAACAGGAATGACAAGCTAAAGTTATCTAGATAGTCACAGAAATGTACGTTCAGCCTGTTCATTATTTCCGCCCGAGTTGACTTATCTTACGAAGTCAGCTTGGTTTAACATAGTTCCTTTCTTTTTTGACCTCGACATTGTTGCTGGATCGATACTTTCATAGTTAGCATGCTGTCTCTGCTAGCTAGGTTATGTCATCTGGAGTTGAAATAGGGCCCCAACAGCCCTCACTAATGTACAGGGTTCCAACAGCCCTCACTTATGTACAGAGCCCCAACAGCCCTCACTAATGTACAGGGCCCCAACAGCCCTCACTAATGTACAGGGCCCCAACAGCCCTCACTAATGTACAGAGCCCCAACAGCCCTCACTAATGTACAGGGCCCCGACAGCCCTCACTAATGTACAGAGCCACAACAGCCCTCACTAATGTACAGGGTTCCCAACAGCCATAGTGTTGATCATTGACAGTGTAGAAGGGAGTCCTTGGAACTGAGCTGGATTTGTTTACGTTCTCTGCCCTCTATTGGTAGAACGTAGACATTGTAGATAAGCGACCACCTCCAGACCCATATATGGGTGTATCCCCGTTCCGTAGATTGATCATTATCTCAGGCCGGTTAGCTCAGTTGGTTAGAGCGTCGTGCTAATAACGCGAAGGTCGCGGGTTCGATACCCGTACTGGCCAGCAGGATTTAAAAGTTTGTTTTACTATGAATGTCTACAGTGTCTCATAACTCTATTGATTGGGTTCTACCATATGCGTTTTAAATTAGTAGTATGAATTGTCGATTGTTATTGTGGAGTGACATTTTATTGTAGGAGTTTTTTTTTTAATGGTAGGACTTTTCATTCGTCTTTTATCATCCAAGGAAGGAAGGAGGACAGGGACTTCATGGACTAAGAGACAGAGAGACAGAATGGTGAAGAAACAGATAGACGGGTCCATCAATCATTTGATTCATTCAATATTCACACACACACACACACACGCACACACATAGTCTTGTACAGCTAACCTTGTGGGAACACACAATTCAATCCCATTCAAAATCCTATTTTCCATAACCACTAACCCTAACCTGTTCTCTATTAACCTTACTTTAACCTTAACCCTAAACCAAAAACCTAACCTTAACCCTAAACCAAAAACCTAACCTTAACCCTAAACCAAAAACATAACCTTAACCCTAAACCAAAAACCTAACCTTAACCCTAAACCAAAAACCTAACCTTAACCCTAACCAAAAACCTCACCTTAAACCTAAACCAAAAACCTCACCTTAACCCTACACCAAAAACCTAACCTTAACCCTAAACCAAAAACCTAACCTTAACCCTAAACCAAAAACCTAACCTTAACCCTAAACCAAAAACCTAACCTTAACCCTAAACCAAAAACCTAACCTTAACCCTAAACCTAACCTTAACCCTACACCAAAAACCTAACCCTAAACCAAAAACCTAACCTTAACCCTAAACCAAAAACCTAACCTTAACCCTAAACCCTAAACCAAAAACCTAACCTTAACCCTAAACCAAAAACCTAACCTTAACCCTAAACCCTAAACCAAAAACCTAACCTTAACCCTAAACCAAAAACCTAACCTTAACCCTAAACCAAAAACCTAACCTTAACCCTAAACCAAAAACCTAACCTTAACCCTAAACCTAACCTTAACCTTAACCCTAAACCAAAAACCTAACCTTAACCCTAAACCTAATTCTAACTTTAACCCTAAACCCCATATAAATAGCATTTGCTCTCGTGGGGACTAACACTCTGTAAACAGGAATGACAAGCTAAAGTTATCTAGATAGTCACAGAAATGTACGTTCAGCCTGTTCATTATTTCCGCCCGAGTTGACTTATCTTACGAAGTCAGCTTGGTTTAACATAGTTCCTTTCTTTTTTGACCTCGACATTGTTGCTGGATCGATACTTTCATAGTTAGCATGCTGTCTCTGCTAGCTAGGTTATGTCATCTGGAGTTGAAATAGGGCCCCAACAGCCCTCACTAATGTACAGGGTTCCAACAGCCCTCACTAATGTACAGAGCCCCAACAGCCCTCACTAATGTACAGGGCCCCAACAGCCCTCACTAATGTACAGGGCCCCAACAGCCCTCACTAATGTACAGAGCCCCAACAGCCCTCACTAATGTACAGGGCCCCGACAGCCCTCACTAATGTACAGAGCCACAACAGCCCTCACTAATGTACAGGGTTCCCAACAGCCATAGTGTTGATCATTGACAGTGTAGAAGGGAGTCCTTGGAACTGAGCTGGATTTGTTTACGTTCTCTGCCCTCTATTGGTAGAACGTAGACATTGTAGATAAGCGACCACCTCCAGACCCATATATGGGTGTATCCCCGTTCCGTAGATTGATCATTATCTCAGGCCGGTTAGCTCAGTTGGTTAGAGCGTCGTGCTAATAACGCGAAGGTCGCGGGTTCGATACCCGTACTGGCCAGCAGGATTTAAAAGTTTGTTTTACTATGAATGTCTACAGTGTCTCATAACTCTATTGATTGGGTTCTACCATATGCGTTTTAAATTAGTAGTATGAATTGTCGATTGTTATTGTGGAGTGACATTTTATTGTAGGAGTTTTTTTTTTAATGGTAGGACTTTTCATTCGTCTTTTATCATCCAAGGAAGGAAGGAGGACAGGGACTTCATGGACTAAGAGACAGAGAGACAGAATGGTGAAGAAACAGATAGACGGGTCCATCAATCATTTGATTCATTCAATATTCACACACACACACACACACGCACACACATAGTCTTGTACAGCTAACCTTGTGGGAACACACAATTCAATCCCATTCAAAATCCTATTTTCCATAACCACTAACCCTAACCTGTTCTCTATTAACCTTACTTTAACCTTAACCCTAAACCAAAAACCTAACCTTAACCCTAAACCAAAAACCTAACCTTAACCCTAAACCAAAAACATAACCTTAACCCTAAACCAAAAACCTAACCTTAACCCTAAACCAAAAACCTAACCTTAACCCTAACCAAAAACCTCACCTTAAACCTAAACCAAAAACCTCACCTTAACCCTACACCAAAAACCTAACCTTAACCCTAAACCAAAAACCTAACCTTAACCCTAAACCAAAAACCTAACCTTAACCCTAAACCAAAAACCTAACCTTAACCCTAAACCAAAAACCTAACCTTAACCCTAAACCTAACCTTAACCCTACACCAAAAACCTAACCCTAAACCAAAAACCTAACCTTAACCCTAAACCAAAAACCTAACCTTAACCCTAAACCCTAAACCAAAAACCTAACCTTAACCCTAAACCAAAAACCTAACCTTAACCCTAAACCCTAAACCAAAAACCTAACCTTAACCCTAAACCAAAAACCTAACCTTAACCCTAAACCAAAAACCTAACCTTAACCCTAAACCAAAAACCTAACCTTAACCCTAAACCTAACCTTAACCTTAACCCTAAACCAAAAACCTAACCTTAACCCTAAACCTAATTCTAACTTTAACCCTAAACCCCATATAAATAGCATTTGCTCTCGTGGGGACTAACACTCTGTAAACAGGAATGACAAGCTAAAGTTATCTAGATAGTCACAGAAATGTACGTTCAGCCTGTTCATTATTTCCGCCCGAGTTGACTTATCTTACGAAGTCAGCTTGGTTTAACATAGTTCCTTTCTTTTTTGACCTCGACATTGTTGCTGGATCGATACTTTCATAGTTAGCATGCTGTCTCTGCTAGCTAGGTTATGTCATCTGGAGTTGAAATAGGGCCCCAACAGCCCTCACTAATGTACAGGGTTCCAACAGCCCTCACTAATGTACAGAGCCCCAACAGCCCTCACTAATGTACAGGGCCCCAACAGCCCTCACTAATGTACAGGGCCCCAACAGCCCTCACTAATGTACAGAGCCCCAACAGCCCTCACTAATGTACAGGGCCCCAACAGCCCTCACTAATGTACAGAGCCACAACAGCCCTCACTAATGTACAGGGTTCCCAACAGCCATAGTGTTGATCATTGACAGTGTAGAAGGGAGTCCTTGGAACTGAGCTGGATTTGTTTACGTTCTCTGCCCTCTATTGGTAGAACGTAGACATTGTAGATAAGCGACCACCTCCAGACCCATATATGGGTGTATCCCCGTTCCGTAGATTGATCATTATCTCAGGCCGGTTAGCTCAGTTGGTTAGAGCGTCGTGCTAATAACGCGAAGGTCGCGGGTTCGATACCCGTACTGGCCAGCAGGATTTAAAAGTTTGTTTTACTATGAATGTCTACAGTGTCTCATAACTCTATTGATTGGGTTCTACCATATGCGTTTTAAATTAGTAGTATGAATTGTCGATTGTTATTGTGGAGTGACATTTTATTGTAGGAGTTTTTTTTTTAATGGTAGGACTTTTCATTCGTCTTTTATCATCCAAGGAAGGAAGGAGGACAGGGACTTCATGGACTAAGAGACAGAGAGACAGAATGGTGAAGAAACAGATAGACGGGTCCATCAATCATTTGATTCATTCAATATTCACACACACACACACACGCACACACACGCACACACATAGTCTTGTACAGCTAACCTTGTGGGAACACACAATTCAATCCCATTCAAAATCCTATTTTCCATAACCACTAACCCTAACCTGTTCTCTTTTAACCTTACTTTAACCTTAACCCTAAACCAAAAACCTAACCTTAACCCTAAACCAAAAACCTAACCTTAACCCTAACCAAAAACCTCACCTTAAACCTAAACCAAAAACCTCACCTTAACCCTACACAAAAAACCTAACCTTAACCCTAAACCAAAAACCTAACCTTAACCCTAAACCAAAAACCTAACCTTAACCCTAAACCAAAAACATAACCTTAACCCTAACCAAAAACCTCACCTTGAACCTAAACCAAAAACCTCACCTTAACCCTACACAAAAAACCTAACCTTAACCCTAAACCAAAAACCTAACCTTAACCCTAAACCAAAAACCTAACCTTAACCCTAAACCAAAAACCTAACCTTAACCCTAAACCAAAAACCTAACCTTAACCCTAAACCTAACCTTAACCCTACACCAAAAACCTAACCCTAAACCAAAAACCTAACCTTAACCCTAAACCCTAAACCAAAAACCTAACCTTAACCCTAAACCAAAAACCTAACCTTAACCCTAAACCCTAAACCAAAAACCTAACCTTAACCCTAAACCAAAAACCTAACCTTAACCCTAAACCAAAAACCTAACCTTAACCCTAAACCTAACCTTAACCTTAACCCTAAACCAAAAACCTAACCTTAACCCTAAACCTAACCCTAGCTCCTAAACCTAATTCTAACTTTAACCCTAAACCCCATATAAATAGCATTTTGTCATGTACTGTCATGTTGTGTCTTGTCTCTGTCCTTTCCCTTCACCCTGTCTCCCTCTGCTGGTCGTTGTTAGGTTACCTTTCCACCCCCTCTTTCCCCCAGCTGTGCCTTGTCTCCTCCTAACCACCTCGTCACCCCTTTTCCCACCTGTTCCCTTTTTCCCTCTGATTAGGTCCCTATATCTCTCTCTGTTTCTGCTCCTGTCCTTGTCGGATTCTTGTTTGTTGTGTTTCATGCCTGAACCAGACTGTCGTCATGTTTGCTGTAACCTTGTCTTGTCCTGTCGGAATCTGCCGGTCCGTCTGAGCCTACCTATGTTTGGTAATTAAAGAAGCTCTGTTTAAGTTAATTCGCTTTTGGGTCCTCATTCACGCACCGTAACAGAAGAATCCGACCAAGAATGGACCCAGCGACTTCGGATCCTCTCCACTCAGCCGTCGGGATCCAGGGAGCGATGCTAGGCAGACACGAGCAGGAAGTGTCTGCTGCTCGACATGCCGTTGAGACCCTGGCCACCCAAGTCTCCAACCTCACAGAACAGGTTCACCATCTCCGCCTCGATCCACCGGCCACTTCCAGGGCTTTCGAATCTCCGGAGCCCAGAATCAATAACCCGCCGTGTTACTCTGGGGAGCCCACTGAATGCCGCTCGTTCCTCACCCAGTGTGATATTGTGTTTACTCTCCAGCCCAACACTTACTCCAGGAGCACTGCTCGTGTCGCCTACGTCATATCTCTCCTTATTGGACGGGCTCGTGAGTGGGGCACGGCAATCTGGGAGGCAAGGGCTGAGTGTACTAACCAGTATCAGGACTTTAAGGAGGAGATGATACGGGTTTTTGATCGATCTGTTTTTGGGGAGGAGGCTTCCAGGGCCCTGTCTTCCCTATGTCAAGATAATCGATCCATAACAGGCTACTCTGAAAGTTTCGCACTCTTGCTGCCTCCAGTGGCTGGAACGAGCCGGCTTTGCTCGCTCGTTTTCTGGAGGGTCTCCGCGCAGAGGTAAAGGATGAGATTCTCTCCCGGGAGGTTCCTTCCAGCGTGGATTCCTTGATTGAACTCGCTATTCGCATTGAGCGACGGGTTGATCTTCGTCACCGAGCTCGTGGAAAGGAGCTCGCGTTCTCCGTTGCCCCCCTCTCCGCATCACTACCATCTTCCTCTGCCGGCTCGGGTGCTGAGCCCATGCAGCTGGGAGGTATCCGCATCTCGACTAAGGAGAGGGAACGGAGAATCACCAACCGCCTCTGTCTCTATTGCGGTTCCGCTGGTCATTTTGTCACTTCATGTCCAGTAAAAGCCAGAGCTCATCAGTAAGCGGAGGGCTACTGGTGAGCGCTACTACTCCTGTCTCTCCTTCAAGATCCTGCACTACCTTGTCGGTCCATCTACGCTGGACCGGTTCGTCAGCTTCCTGCAGTGCCTTAATAGACTCTGGGGCGGAGGGCTGTTTTATGGACGAGACCTGGGCTCGGGAACATGACATTCCTCTCAGACAGTTAAAGGAGCCCACGGCCTTGTTCGCCCTGGATGGTAGTCCTCTCCCCAGGATTCAGCGTGAGACGCTACCTTTAACCCTCACTGTTTCTGGTAATCATAGTGAAACCATTTCTTTTTTAATTTTTCATTCACCTTTTACACCTGTTGTTTTGGGCCATCCCTGGCCAGTTTGTCATAATCCTTCCATTAATTGGTCTAGTAATTCTATCCTCTCCTGGAACGTCTCTTGTCATGTGAAATGTTTAATGTCTGCTATCCCTCCTGTTTCCTCTGTCTCTTCTTCACAGGAGGAGCCTGGTGATTTGACAGGGGTGCCGGAGGAATATCACGATCTGCGCACGGTGTTCAGTCGGTCCAGGGCCACCTCTCTTCCTCCACACCGGTCGTATGATTGTAGTATTGATCTCCTTCCGGGAACCACCCCCCCCCCCCGGGGTAGACTATACTCTCTGTCGGCTCCCGAACGTAAGGCTCTCGAAGATTATTTGTCTGTAGCTCTTGACGCCGGTACCATAGTCCCCTCCTCCTCTCCCGCCGGAGCGGGGTTTTTTTTTGTCAAGAAGAAGGACGGGTCTCTGCGCCCCTGCATAGATTATCGAGGGCTGAATGACATAACAGTGAAGAATCGTTATCCGCTTCCTCTTATGTCTTCAGCCTTCGAGATCCTTCAGGGAGCCAGGTTTTTCACTAAGTTGGACCTTCGTAACGCTTACCATCTCGTGCGCATCAGGGAGGGGGACATGTGGAAGACGGCGTTTAACACTCCGTTAGGGCACTTTGAATACCGGGTTCTTCCTTTCGGCCTCGCTAACGCTCCAGCTGTCTTTCAGGCATTAGTCAATGATGTCCTGAGAGACATGCTGAACATCTTTGTTTTCGTTTACCTTGACGATATCCTGATTTTTTCACCGTCACTCCAGATTCATGTTCAGCACGTTCGACGTGTCCTCCAGCGCCTTTTAGAGAATTGTCTTTTTGTGAAGGCTGAGAAGTGCACTTTTCATGCCTCCTCCGTCACATTTCTCGGTTCTGTTATTTCCGCTGAAGGCATTAAGATGGATCCCGCTAAGGTCCAAGCTGTCATTGATTGGCCCGTCCCTAAGTCACGCGTCGAGCTGCAGCGCTTTCTCGGCTTCGCGAACTTCTATCGTCGTTTCATCCGTAATTTCGGTCAGGTGGCAGCTCCTCTCACAGCCCTTACTTCTGTCAAGACGTGCTTTAAGTGGTCCGTTTCCGCCCAGGGAGCTTTTGATCTCCTCAAGAATCGTTTTACATCCGCTCCTATCCTTGTTACACCTGACGTCTCTAGACAGTTCGTTGTCGAGGTTGACGCGTCAGAGGTGGGCGTGGGAGCCATTCTTTCTCAGCGCTCCCTCTCTGACGACAAGGTCCACCCATGCGCGTATTTTTCTCATCGCCTGTCGCCGTCGGAACGTAACTATGATGTGGGTAACCGCGAACTGCTCGCCATCCGGTTAGCCCTAGGCGAATGGCGACAGTGGTTGGAGGGGGCGACCGTTCCTTTTGTCGTTTGGACTGACCATAGGAACCTTGAGTACATCCGTTCTGCCAAACGACTTAATGCGCGTCAGGCGCGTTGGGCGCTGTTTTTCGCTCGTTTCGAGTTCGTGATTTCTTATCGTCCGGGCTCTAAGAACACCAAGCCTGATGCTTTGTCTCGTCTCTTCAGTTCTTCAGTAGCCTCCACTGACCCCGAGGGGATTCTCCCTGAGGGGCGTGTTGTCGGGTTGACTGTCTGGGGAATTGAGAGGCAGGTAAAGCAAGCGCTCACTCACACTCCGTCGCCGCGCGCTTGTCCTAGGAACCTTCTTTTCGTTCCCGTTCCTACTCGTCTGGCCGTTCTTCAGTGGGCTCACTCTGCCAAGTTAGCCGGCCACCCTGGCGTTCGGGGTACGCTTGCTTCCATTCGCCAGCGTTTTTGGTGGCCCACCCGGGAGCATGACACGCGTCGTTTCGTGGCTGCTTGTTCGGTCTGCGCGCAGACTAAGTCCGGTAACTCTCCTCCTGCCGGCCGTCTCAGGCCGCTTCCTATTCCCTCTCGACCGTGGTCTCACATCGCCTTAGATTTTGTCACCGGACTGCCTTCGTCAGCGGGGAAGACTGTTATTCTTACGGTTGTCGATAGGTTCTCTAAGGCGGCTCATTTCATTCCCCTTGCTTCGCTTCCTTCGTCTGCGACCGGGCTATCTCCTTTTCAGAGTAGCCTCGGGTACCAGCCTCCGCTGTTCTCATCTCAGTTCGCCGAGTCCAGCGTCCCCTCCGCTCAGGCTTTTGTCCAACGTTGCGAGCGCACCTGGAAGAGGGTCAGGTCTGCACTTTGCCGTTATAGGACGCAGACTGTGAGGGCTGCTAATAAGCGTAGAACTAAGAGTCCTAGATATTGTCGCGGTCAGAGAGTTTGGCTCTCCACTCAGAACCTTCCCCTTAAGACGGCTTCTCGCAAGTTGACCCCGCGGTTCATTGGTCCGTTCCGTATTTCTCGGGTCATTAATCCTGTCGCAGTTCGACTTCTTCTTCCGCGATACCTTCGTCGCGTCCACCCGGTCTTCCATGTCTCCTGCATCAAGCCCGTCCTTCGCGCCCCCGCTCGTCTTCCCCCCCCCCCCCCATCCTTGTCGAGGGCGCACCCATCTACAGGGTCCGTAGAATTTTGGACATGCGTCCTCGGGGCCGTGGTCACCAGTACCTCGTAGATTGGGAGGGGTACGGTCCTGAGGAGAGGAGTTGGGTTCCCTCTCGGGACGTGCTGGACCGTGCGCTGATCGAGGATTTCCTCCGTTGCCGCCAGGTTTCCTCCTCGAGTGCGCCAGGAGGCGCTCGGTGAGTGGGGGGGTACTGTCATGTACTGTCATGTTGTGTCTTGTCTCTGTCCTTTCCCTTCACCCTGTCTCCCTCTGCTGGTCGTTGTTAGGTTACCTTTCCACCCCCTCTTTCCCCCAGCTGTGCCTTGTCTCCTCCTAACCACCTCGTCACCCCTTTTCCCACCTGTTCCCTTTTTCCCTCTGATTAGGTCCCTATATCTCTCTCTGTTTCTGCTCCTGTCCTTGTCGGATTCTTGTTTGTTGTGTTTCATGCCTGAACCAGACTGTCGTCATGTTTGCTGTAACCTTGTCTTGTCCTGTCGGAATCTGCCGGTCCGTCTGAGCCTACCTATGTTTGGTAATTAAAGAAGCTCTGTTTAAGTTAATTCGCTTTTGGGTCCTCATTCACGCACCGTAACACATTTGCTCTCGTGGGGACTAACACTCTGTAAACAGGAATGACAAGCTAAAGTTATCTAGATAGTCACAGAAATGTACGTTCAGCCTGTTCATTATTTCCGTCCGAGTTGACTTATCTTACGAAGTCAGCTTGGTTTAACATAGTTCCTTTCTTTTTTGACCTCGACATTGTTGCTGGATCGATACTTTCATAGTTAGCATGCTGTCTCTGCTAGCTAGGTTATGTCATCTGGAGTTGAAATAGGGCCCCAACAGCCCTCACTAATGTACAGGGTTCCAACAGCCCTCACTAATGTACAGAGCCCCAACAGCCCTCACTAATGTACAGGGCCCCAACAGCCCTCACTAATGTACAGGGCCCCAATAGCCCTCACTAATGTACAGAGCCCCAACAGCCCTCACTAATGTACAGGGCCCCAACAGCCCTCACTAATGTACAGAGCCACAACAGCCCTCACTAATGTACAGGGTTCCCAACAGCCATAGTGTTGATCATTGACAGTGTAGAAGGGAGTCCTTGGAACTGAGCTGGATTTGTTTACGTTCTCTGCCCTCTATTGGTAGAACGTAGACATTGTAGATAAGCGACCACCTCCAGACCCATATATGGGTGTATCCCCGTTCCGTAGATTGATCATTATCTCAGGCCGGTTAGCTCAGTTGGTTAGAGCGTCGTGCTAATAACGCGAAGGTCGCGGGTTCGATACCCGTACTGGCCAGCAGGATTTAAAATTTTGTTTTACTATGAATGTCTACAGTGTCTCATAACTCTATTGATTGGGTTCTACCATATGCGTTTTAAATTAGTAGTATGAATTGTCGATTGTTATTGTGGAGTGACATTTTATTGTAGGAGTTTTTTTTTTAATGGTAGGACTTTTCATTCGTCTTTTATCATCCAAGGAAGGAAGGAGGACAGGGACTTCATGGACTAAGAGACAGAGAGACAGAATGGTGAAGAAACAGATAGACGGGTCCATCAATCATTTGATTCATTCAATATTCACACACACACACACACGCACACACATAGTCTTGTACAGCTAACCTTGTGGGAACACACAATTCAATCCCATTCAAAATCCTATTTTCCATAACCACTAACCCTAACCTGTTCTCTATTAACCTTACTTTAACCTTAACCCTAAACCAAAAACCTAACCTTAACCCTAAACCAAAAACCTAACCTTAACCCTAAACCAAAAACCTCACCTTAAACCTAAACCAAAAACCTAACCTTAACCCTAAACCAAAAACCTAACCTTAACCCTAAACCAAAAACCTAACCTTAACCCTAAACCAAAAACCTAACCTTAACCCTAAACCAAAAACCTAACCTTAACCCTAACCAAAAACCTCACCTTAAACCTAAACCAAAAACCTCACCTTAACCCTACACCAAAAACCTAACCTTAACCCTAAACCAAAAACCTAACCTTAACCCTAAACCAAAAACCTAACCTTAACCCTAAACCAAAAACCTAACCTTAACCCTAAACCAAAAACCTAACCTTAACCCTAAACCTAACCTTAACCCTACACCAAAAACCTAACCCTAAACCAAAAACCTAACCTTAACCCTAAACCAAAAACCTAACCTTAACCCTAAACCCTAAACCAAAAACCTAACCTTAACCCTAAACCAAAAACCTAACCTTAACCCTAAACCCTAAACCAAAAACCTAACCTTAACCCTAAACCAAAAACCTAACCTTAACCCTAAACCAAAAACCTAACCTTAACCCTAAACCTAACCTTAACCCTACACCAAAAACCTAACCCTAAACCAAAAACCTAACCTTAACCCTAAACCCTAAACCAAAAACCTAACCTTAACCCTAAACCAAAAACCTAACCTTAACCCTAAACCCTAAACCAAAAACCTAACCTTAACCCTAAACCAAAAACCTAACCTTAACCCTAAACCAAAAACCTAACCTTAACCCTAAACCTAACCTTAACCTTAACCCTAAACCAAAAACCTAACCTTAACCCTAAACCTAACCCTAGCTCCTAAACCTAATTCTAACTTTAACCCTAAACCCCATATAAATAGCATTTGCTCTCGTGGGGACTAACACTCTGTAAACAGGAATGACAAGCTAAAGTTATCTAGATAGTCACAGAAATGTACGTTCAGCCTGTTCATTATTTCCGTCCGAGTTGACTTATCTTACGAAGTCAGCTTGGTTTAACATAGTTCCTTTCTTTTTTGACCTCGACATTGTTGCTGGATCGATACTTTCATAGTTAGCATGCTGTCTCTGCTAGCTACGTTATGTCATCTGGAGTTGAAATAGGGCCCCAACAGCCCTCACTAATGTACAGGGTTCCAACAGCCCTCACTAATGTACAGGGTTCCAACAGCCCTCACTAATGTACAGAGCCCCAACAGCCCTCACTAATGTACAGGGCCCCAACAGCCCTCACTAATGTACAGGGCCCCAACAGCCCTCATTAATGTACAGAGCCCCAACAGCCCTCACTAATGTACAGGGCCCCAACAGCCCTCACTAATGTACAGAGCCACAACAGCCCTCACTAATGTACAGGGTTCCCAACAGCCATAGTGTTGATCATTGACAGTGTAGAAGGGAGTCCTTGGAACTGAGCTGGATTTGTTTACGTTCTCTGCCCTCTATTGGTAGAACGTAGACATTGTAGATAAGCGACCACCTCCAGACCCATATATGGGTGTATCCCCGTTCCGTAGATTGATCATTATCTCAGGCCGGTTAGCTCAGTTGGTTAGAGCGTCGTGCTAATAACGCGAAGGTCGCGGGTTCGATACCCGTACTGGCCAGCAGGATTTAAAATTTTGTTTTACTATGAATGTCTACAGTGTCTCATAACTCTATTGATTGGGTTCTACCATATGCGTTTTAAATTAGTAGTATGAATTGTCGATTGTTATTGTGGAGTGACATTTTATTGTAGGAGTTTTTTTTTAATGGTAGGACTTTTCATTCGTCTTTTATCATCCAAGGAAGGAAGGAGGACAGGGACTTCATGGACTAAGAGACAGAGAGACAGAATGGTGAAGAAACAGATAGACGGGTCCATCAATCATTTGATTCATTCAATATTCACACACACACACACACGCACACACATAGTCTTGTACAGCTAACCTTGTGGGAACACACAATTCAATCCCATTCAAAATCCTATTTTCCATAACCACTAACCCTAACCTGTTCTCTTTTAACCTTACTTTAACCTTAACCCTAAACCAAAAACCTAACCTTAACCCTAAACCAAAAACCTAACCTTAACCCTAACCAAAAACCTCACCTTAAACCTAAACCAAAAACCTCACCTTAACCCTACACCAAAAACCTAACCTTAACCCTAAACCAAAAACCTAACCTTAACCCTAAACCAAAAACCTAACCTTAACCCTAAACCAAAAACCTAACCTTAACCCTAAACCAAAAACCTAACCTTAACCCTAAACCTAACCTTAACCCTACACCAAAAACCTAACCAAAAACCTAACCTTAACCCTAAACCAAAAACCTAACCTTAACCCTAAACCCTAAACCAAAAACCTAACCTTAACCCTAAACCAAAAACCTAACCTTAACCCTAAACCCTAAACCAAAAACCTAACCTTAACCCTAAACCAAAAACCTAACCTTAACCCTAAACCAAAAACCTAACCTTAACCCTAAACCAAAAACCTAACCTTAACCCTAAACCTAACCTTAACCCTAAACCCTAAACCAAAAACCTAACCTTAACCCTAAACCAAAAACCTAACCTTAACCCTAAACCAAAAACCTAACCTTAACCCTAAACCAAAAACCTAACCTTAACCCTAAACCTAACCTTAACCTTAACCCTAAACCAAAAACCTAACCTTAACCCTAAACCTAACCCTAGCTCCTAAACCTAATTCTAACTTTAACCCTAAACCCCATATAAATAGCATTTGCTCTCGTGGGGACTAACACTCTGTAAACAGGAATGACAAGCTAAAGTTATCTAGATAGTCACAGAAATGTACGTTCAGCCTGTTCATTATTTCCGTCCGAGTTGACTTATCTTACGAAGTCAGCTTGGTTTAACATAGTTCCTTTCTTTTTTGACCTCGACATTGTTGCTGGATCGATACTTTCATAGTTAGCATGCTGTCTCTGCTAGCTAGGTTATGTCATCTGGAGTTGAAATAGGGCCCCAACAGCCCTCACTAATGTACAGGGTTCCAACAGCCCTCACTAATGTACAGAGCCCCAACAGCCCTCACTAATGTACAGGGCCCCAACAGCCCTCACTAATGTACAGGGCCCCAACAGCCCTCATTAATGTACAGAGCCCCAACAGCCCTCACTAATGTACAGGGCCCCAACAGCCCTCACTAATGTACAGAGCCACAACAGCCCTCACTAATGTACAGGGTTCCCAACAGCCATAGTGTTGATCATTGACAGTGTAGAAGGGAGTCCTTGGAACTGAGCTGGATTTGTTTACGTTCTCTGCCCTCTATTGGTAGAACGTAGACATTGTAGATAAGCGACCACCTCCAGACCCATATATGGGTGTATCCCCGTTCCGTAGATTGATCATTATCTCAGGCCGGTTAGCTCAGTTGGTTAGAGCGTCGTGCTAATAACGCGAAGGTCACGGGTTTGATACCCGTACTGGCCAGCAGGATTTAAAATGTTGTTTTACTATGAATGTCTACAGTGTCTCATAACTCTATTGATTGGGTTCTACCATATGCGTTTTAAATTAGTAGTATGAATTGTCGATTGTTATTGTGGAGTGACATTTTATTGTAGGAGGTTTTTTTTTAATGGTAGGACTTTTCATTCGTCTTTTATCATCCAAGGAAGGAAGGAGGACAGGGACTTCATGGACTAAGAGACAGAGAGACAGAATGGTGAAGAAACAGATAGACGGGTCCATCAATCATTTGATTCATTCAATATTCACACACACACACACGCACACACACGCACACACATAGTCTCGTACAGCTAACCTTGTGGGAACACACAATTCAATCCCATTCAAAATCCTATTTTCCATAACCACTAACCCTAACCTGTTCTCTTTTAACCTTACTTTAACCCTAAACCAAAAACCTAACCTTAACCCTAAACCAAAAACCTAACCTTAACCCTAACCAAAAACCTCACCTTAAACCTAAACCAAAAACCTCACCTTAACCCTACACCAAAAACCTAACCTTAACCCTAAACCAAAAACCTAACCTTAACCCTAAACCAAAAACCTAACCTTAACCCTAAACCAAAAACCTAACCTTAACCCTAAACCAAAAACCTAACCTTAACCCTAAACCTAACCTTAACCCTACACCAAAAACCTAACCCTAAACCAAAAACCTAACCTTAACCCTAAACCAAAAACCTAACCTTAACCCTAAACCCTAAACCAAAAACCTAACCTTAACCCTAAACCAAAAACCTAACCTTAACCCTAAACCAAAAACCTAACCTTAACCCTAAACCAAAAACCTAACCTTAACCCTAAACCAAAAACCTAACCTTAACCCTAAACCAAAAACCTAACCTTAACCCTAAACCTAACCTTAACCTTAACCCTAAACCAAAAACCTAACCTTAACCCTAAACCTAACCCTAGCTCCTAAACCTAATTCTAACTTTAACCCTAAACCCCATATAAATAGCATTTGCTCTCGTGGGGACTAACACTCTGTAAACAGGAATGACAAGCTAAAGTTATCTAGATAGTCACAGAAATGTACGTTCAGCCTGTTCATTATTTCCGTCCGAGTTGACTTATCTTACGAAGTCAGCTTGGTTTAACATAGTTCCTTTCTTTTTTGACCTCGACATTGTTGCTGGATCGATACTTTCATAGTTAGCATGCTGTCTCTGCTAGCTAGGTTATGTCATCTGGAGTTGAAATAGGGCCCCAACAGCCCTCACTAATGTACAGGGTTCCAACAGCCCTCACTAATGTACAGAGCCCCAACAGCCCTCACTAATGTACAGGGCCCCAACAGCCCTCACTAATGTACAGGGCCCCAACAGCCCTCACTAATGTACAGAGCCCCAACAGCCCTCACTAATGTACAGGGCCCCAACAGCCCTCACTAATGTACAGAGCCACAACAGCCCTCACTAATGTACAGGGTTCCCAACAGCCATAGTGTTGATCATTGACAGTGTAGAAGGGAGTCCTTGGAACTGAGCTGGATTTGTTTACGTTCTCTGCCCTCTATTGGTAGAACGTAGACATTGTAGATAAGCGACCACCTCCAGACCCATATATGGGTGTATCCCCGTTCCGTAGATTGATCATTATCTCAGGCCGGTTAGCTCAGTTGGTTAGAGCGTCGTGCTAATAACGCGAAGGTCGCGGGTTCGATACCCGTACTGGCCAGCAGGATTTAAAATGTTGTTTTACTATGAATGTCTACAGTGTCTCATAACTCTATTGATTGGGTTCTACCATATGCGTTTTAAATTAGTAGTATGAATTGTCGATTGTTATTGTGGAGTGACATTTTATTGTAGGAGTTTTTTTTTAATGGTAGGACTTTTCATTCGTCTTTTATCATCCAAGGAAGGAAGGAGGACAGGGACTTCATGGACTAAGAGACAGAGAGACAGAATGGTGAAGAAACAGATAGACGGGTCCATCAATCATTTGATTCATTCAATATTCACACACACACACACACGCACACACACGCACACACATAGTCTTGTACAGCTAACCTTGTGGGAACACACAATTCAATCCCATTCAAAATCCTATTTTCCATAACCACTAACCCTAACCTGTTCTCTTTTAACCTTACTTTAACCCTAAACCAAAAACCTAACCTTAACCCTAAACCAAAAACCTAACCTTAACCCTAACCAAAAACCTCACCTTAAACCTAAACCAAAAACCTCACCTTAACCCTACACCAAAAACCTAACCTTAACCCTAAACCAAAAACCTAACCTTAACCCTAAACCAAAAACCTAACCTTAACCCTAAACCAAAAACCTAACCTTAACCCTAAACCAAAAACCTAACCTTAACCCTAAACCTAACCTTAACCCTACACCAAAAACCTAACCCTAAACCAAAAACCTAACCTTAACCCTAAACCAAAAACCTAACCTTAACCCTAAACCCTAAACCAAAAACCTAACCTTAACCCTAAACCAAAAACCTAACCTTAACCCTAAACCAAAAACCTAACCTTAACCCTAAACCAAAAACCTAACCTTAACCCTAAACCAAAAACCTAACCTTAACCCTAAACCAAAAACCTAACCTTAACCCTAAACCTAACCTTAACCTTAACCCTAAACCAAAAACCTAACCTTAACCCTAAACCTAACCCTAGCTCCTAAACCTAATTCTAACTTTAACCCTAAACCCCATATAAATAGCATTTGCTCTCGTGGGGACTAACACTCTGTAAACAGGAATGACAAGCTAAAGTTATCTAGATAGTCACAGAAATGTACGTTCAGCCTGTTCATTATTTCCGTCCGAGTTGACTTATCTTACGAAGTCAGCTTGGTTTAACATAGTTCCTTTCTTTTTTGACCTCGACATTGTTGCTGGATCGATACTTTCATAGTTAGCATGCTGTCTCTGCTAGCTAGGTTATGTCATCTGGAGTTGAAATAGGGCCCCAACAGCCCTCACTAATGTACAGGGTTCCAACAGCCCTCACTAATGTACAGAGCCCCAACAGCCCTCACTAATGTACAGGGCCCCAACAGCCCTCACTAATGTACAGGGCCCCAACAGCCCTCACTAATGTACAGAGCCCCAACAGCCCTCACTAATGTACAGGGCCCCAACAGCCCTCACTAATGTACAGAGCCACAACAGCCCTCACTAATGTACAGGGTTCCCAACAGCCATAGTGTTGATCATTGACAGTGTAGAAGGGAGTCCTTGGAACTGAGCTGGATTTGTTTACGTTCTCTGCCCTCTATTGGTAGAACGTAGACATTGTAGATAAGCGACCACCTCCAGACCCATATATGGGTGTATCCCCGTTCCGTAGATTGATCATTATCTCAGGCTGGTTAGCTCAGTTGGTTAGAGCGTCGTGCTAATAACGCGAAGGTCGCGGGTTCGATACCCGTACTGGCCAGCAGGATTTAAAATGTTGTTTTACTATGAATGTCTACAGTGTCTCATAACTCTATTGATTGGGTTCTACCATATGCGTTTTAAATTAGTAGTATGAATTGTCGATTGTTATTGTGGAGTGACATTTTATTGTAGGAGTTCTTTTTTTTCATAGTAGGAGTTTTCATTCGTCGTCATTCATCCAAGGAAGGAAGGAGGACAGGGACTTCATGGACTAAGAGACAGAGAGACAGAATGGTGAAGAAACAGATAGACGGGTCCATCAATCATTTGATTCATTCAATATTCACACACACACACACACACACACACACACACACACACACACACACACACATAGTCTTGTACAGCTAACCTTGTGGGAACACACAATTCAATCCCATTCAAAATCCTATTTTCCATAACCACTAACCCTAACCTGTTCTCTTTTAACCTTACTTTAACCTTAACCCTAAACCAAAAACCTAACCTTAACCCTAAACCAAAAACCTAACCTTAACCCTAAACCAAAAACCTAATCTTAACCCTAAACCAAAAACCTAACCTTAACTCTAAACCAAAAACCTAACCTTAACCCTAAACCTAACCTTAACCCTAAACCTAACCCTAGCTCCTAAACCTAATTCTAACTTTAACCCTAAACCCCATATAAATAGCATTTGCTCTCGTGGGGACTAACACTCTGTAAACAGGAATGACAAGCTAAAGTTATCTAGATAGTCACAGAAATGTACGTTCAGCCTGTTCATTATTTCCGTCCGAGTTGACTTATCTTACGAAGTCAGCTTGGTTTAACATAGTTCCTTTCTTTTTTGACCTCGACATTGTTGCTGGATCGATACTTTCATAGTTAGCATGCTGTCTCTGCTAGCTAGGTTATGTCATCTGGAGTTGAAATAGGGCCCCAACAGCCCTCACTAATGTACAGGGTTCCAACAGCCCTCACTAATGTACAGGTCCCCAACAGCCCTCACTAATGTACAGGGTTCCAACAGCCCTCACTAATGTACAGGTCCCCAACAGCCCTCACTAATGTACAGGGTTCCAACAGCCCTCACTAATGTACAGGGCCCCAACAGCCCTCACTAATGTACAGAGCCCCAACAGCCCTCACTAATGTACAGGGTTCCCAACAGCCCTCACTAATGTACAGAGCCCCAACAGCCCTCACTAATGTACAGGGTTCCCAACAGCCCTCACTAATGTACAGAGCCCCAACAGCCCTCACTAATGTACAGGGCCCCAACAGCCCTCACTAATGTACAGAGCCCCAACAGCCCTCACTAATGTACAGGGTTCCCAACAGCCCTCACTAATGTACAGAGCCCCAACAGCCCTCACTAATGTACAGAGCCCCAACAGCCCTCACTAATGTACAGAGCCCCAACAGCCCTCACTAATGTACAGAGCCCCAACAGCCCTCACTAATGTACAGAGCCCCAACAGCCCTCACTAATGTACAGGGCCCCAACAGCCCTCACTAATGTACAGAGCCCCAACAGCCCTCACTAATGTACAGAGCCCCAACAGCCCTCACTAATGTACAGAGCCCCAACAGCCCTCACTAATGTACAGGGTTCCCAACAGCCCTCACTAATGTACAGAGCCCCAACAGCCCTCACTAATGTACATTGCCCCAACAGCCCTCACTAATGTACAGAGCCCCAACAGCCCTCACTAATGTACAGAGCCCCAACAGCCCTCACTAATGTACAGGGTTCCCAACAGCCCTCACTAATGTACAGAGCCCCAACAGCCCTCACTAATGTACAGAGCCCCAACAGCCCTCACTAATGTACAGGGCCCCAACAGCCCTCACTAATGTACAGGGTTCCAACAGCCCTCACTAATGTACAGAGCCCCAACAGCCCTCACTAATGTACAGGGTTCCCAACAGCCCTCACTAATGTACAGGGCTCCAACAGCCCTCACTAATGTACAGAGCCCCAACAGCTATAGTGTTGATCATTGACAGTGTAGAAGGGAGTCCTTGGAACTGAGCTGGATTTGTTTACGTTCTCTGCCATCTAATGGTAGAATGTAGACATTGTAGATGAGCGACCACCTCCAGACCCATATATGGGTGTATCCCCGTTCCGTAGATTGGTCATTATCTCAGGCCGGTTAGCTCAGTTGGTTAGAGCGTCGTGCTAATAACGCGAAGGTCGCGGGTTCGATACCCGTACTGGCCAGCAGGATTAATCTGTTTTTTTACTATGAATGTCTACAGTGTCTCATAACTCTATTGATTGGGTTCTACCATATCCGTTTTAAATTAGTAGTATGAATTGTCGATTGTTATTGTGGAGTGACATTTTATTGTAGTTTTTTTTAATGGTAGGACTTTTCATTCGTCTTTTATCATCCAAGGAAGGAAGGAGGACAGGGACTTCATGGACTAAGAGACAGAGAGACAGAATGGTGAAGAAACAGATAGACGGGTCCATCAATTATTTGATTCATTCAATATTCACACCACACACACACACACACACACACATAGTCTTGTACAGCTAACCTTGTGGGAACACACAATTCAATCCCATTCAAAATCCTATTTTCCATAACCACTAACCCTAACCTGTTCTCTTTTAACCTTACTTTAACCTTAACCCTAAACCAAAAACCTAACCTTAAACCTAAACCAAAAACCTAACCTTAACCCTAAACCAAAAACCTAATCTTAACCCTAAACCAAAAACCTAACCTTAACTCTAAACCAAAAACCTAACCTTAACCCTAAACCTAACCTTAACCCTAACCCTAACCCTTAACCCTAAACCAAAAACCTAACCTTAACCCTAAACCAAAAACCTAACCTTAACCCTAAACCAAAAACCTAACCTTAACCCTAAATCAAAAACCTAACCTTAACTCTAAATCAAAAACCTAACCTTAACCCTAACCCAAAAACCTAACCTTAACCCTAAACCAAAAACCTAACCTTAACCCTAAGCCAAAAACCTAACCTTAACCCTAAACCCTACACCAAAAACCTAACCTTAACCCTAAACCAAAAACCTAACCTTAACCCTAAATCAAAAACCTAACCTTAACTCTAAATCAAAAACCTAACCTTAACCCTAAGCCAAAAACCTAACCTTAACCCTACACCAAAAACCTAACCTTAACCCTAAACCAAAAACCTAACCTTAACCCTAAACCAAAAACCTAACCTTAACCCGAAACCAAAAACCTAACCTTAACCCTAAACTAAAAACCTAACCTTAACCCTAAACCAAAAACCTAACCTTAACCCTAAACCTAACCTTAACCTTAACCCTACACCAAAAACCTAACCTTAACCCTAAACCAAAAACCTAACCTTAACCCTAAACCAAAAACCTAACCTTCACCCTAAACCCTAAACCAAAAACCTAACCTTAACCCTAAACCAAAAACCTAACCTTAACCCTAAACCCTAAACCAAAAACCTAACCTTAACCCTAAACCAAAAACCTAACCTTAACCCTAAACCAAAAACCTAACCTTAACCCTAAACCAAAAACCTAACCTTAACCCTAAACCAAAAACCTAACCTTAACCCTAAATCAAAAACCTAACCTTAACTCTAAATCAAAAACCTAACCTTAACCCTAACCCAAAAACCTAACCTTAACCCTAAACCAAAAACCTAACCTTAACCCTAAGCCAAAAACCTAACCTTAACCCTAAACCCTACACCAAAATCCTAACCTTAACCCTACACCAAAAACCTAACCTTAACCCTAAACCAAAAACCTAACCTTAACCCTAAACCAAAAACCTAACCTTAACCCTAAACCAAAAACCAAAAACCTAACCTTAACCCGAAACCAAAAACCTAACCTTAACCCTAAGCCAAAAACCTAACCTTAACCCTACACCAAAAACCTAATCTTAACCCTAAACCAAAAACCTAACCTTAACCCTAAACCAAAAACCTAACCTTAACCCGAAACCAAAAACCTAACCTTAACCCTAAACTAAAAACCTAACCTTAACCCTAAACCAAAAACCTAACCTTAACCCTAAACCTAACCTTAACCTTAACCCTACACCAAAAACCTAACCTTAACCCTAAACCAAAAACCTAACCTTAACCCTAAACCAAGAACCTAACCTTCACCCTAAACCCTAAACCAAAAACCTAACCTTAACCCTAAACCAAAAACCTAACCTTAACCCTAAACCCTAAACCAAAAACCTAACCTTAACCCTAAACCAAAAACCTAACCTTAACCCTAAACCAAAAACCTAACCTTAACCCTAAACCAAAAACCTAACCTTAACCCTAAACCAAAAACCTAACCTTAACCCTAAATCAAAAACCTAACCTTAACTCTAAATCAAAAACCTAACCTTAACCCTAACCCAAAAACCTAACCTTAACCTTAACCCTAAACCAAAAACCTAACCTTAAGCCTAAGCCAAAAACCTAACCTTAACCCTAAACCCTACACCAAAATCCTAACCTTAACCCTACACCAAAAACCTAACCTTAACCCTAAACCAAAAACCTAACCTTAACCCTAAACCAAAAACCTAACCTTAACCCTAAACCAAAAACCAAAAACCTAACCTTAACCCGAAACCAAAAACCTAACCTTAACCCTAAACTAAAAACCTAACCTTAACCCTAAACCAAAAACCTAACCTTAACCCTAAACCTAACCTTAACCTTAACCCTACACCAAAAACCTAACCTTAACCCTAAACCAAAAACCTAACCTTAACCCTAAACCAAAAACCTAACCCTCACCCTAAACCCTAAACCAAAAACCTAACCTTAACCCTAAACCAAAAACCTAACCTTAACCCTAAACCCTAAACCAAAAACCTAACCTTAACCCTAAACCAAAAACCTAACCTTAACCCTAAACCAAAAACCTAACCTTAACCCTAAACCTAACCTTAACCTTAACCTTAACCCTAAACCAAAAACCTAACCTTAACCCTAAACCTAACCCTAGCTCCTAAACCTAATTCTAACTTTAACCCTAAACCCCATATAAATAGCATTTGCTCTCGTGGGGACTAACACTCTGTAAACAGGAATGACAAGCTAAAGTTATCTAGATAGTCACAGAAATGTACGTTCAGCCTGTTCATTATTTCCGTCCGAGTTGACTTAACTTACGAAGTCAGCTTGGTTTAACATAGTTCCTTTCGTTTTTGACCTCGACATTGTTGCTGGATCGATACTTTCATAGTTAACATGCTGTCTCTGCTAGCTAGGTTATGTCATCTGGAGTTGAAATAGGGCCCCAACAGCCCTCACTAATGTACAGGTCCCCAACCGCCCTCACTAATGTACAGGGTTCCAACAGCCCTCACTAATGTACAGAGCCCCAACAGCCCTCACTAATTTACAGGGTTCCCAACAGCCCTCACTAATGTACAGAGCCCCAACAGCCCTCACTAATGTACAGAGCCCCAACAGCCCTCACTAATGTACAGAGCCCCAACAGCCCTCACTAATGTACAGAGCCCCAACAGCCCTCACTAATGTACAGAGCCCCAACAGCCCTCACTAATGTACAGAGCCCCAACAGCCCTCACTAATGTACAGCGCCCCAACAGCCCTCACTAATGTGCAGAGCCCCAACAGCCCTCACTAATGTACAGAGCCCCAACAGCCCTCACTTATGTACAGCGCCCCAACAGCCCTCACTAATGTACAGCGCCCCAACAGCCCTCAGTAATGTGCAGCGCCCCAACAGCCCTCACTAATGTACAGCGCCCCAACAGCCCTCACTAATGTACAGCGCCCCAACTGCCCTCACTAATGTACAGCGCCCCAACAGCCCTCACTAATATACAGGGTTCCCAGGAGTAGCAGGCAAATATGTTTGTCTTGCAAAAGTTATTTTTATGTACCAAGGCCATTCCCTGGCTCCCCGTCCACCGGGGAACTGCCTTGTTCAGGGGCAGAACGACAGAGTGTTACCTTGTCAGCTGGGGGATTCGATCCAGCAACCTTTTCGGTTACTGTCCCAACACTCTAACCACTAGGCTACCTGTCTCTCTAACCACAAGGCTACCTGCCTCTCTAACCACTAGGCTACCTGCCTCTCTAACCACTAGACTACCTGTCTCTCTAACGACTAGACAACCTGTCTCTCTAACCACTAGTCTACCTGCCTCTCTATCCACTAGACTACCTGTCTCTCTAACCACTAGACTACCTGTCTCTCTAACCACTAGGCTGCCTGCCTCTCTAACCACTAGACTACCTGCCTCTCTAACCACTAGGCTACCTGTCTCTCTAACCACTAGGCTACCTGTCTCTCTAACCACTAGGCTGCCCGCCCCTCTAACCACTAGGCTAGCCGCCCCTCTAACCACTAACTCTAACCACTAGACTACCTGTCTCTCTAACCTCTAGGCTGCCTGTCTCTCTAACCACTAGGCTACCTGTCTCTCTAACCACTAGGCTGCCCGCCCCGCTAACCACTAGACTACCTGTCTCTCTAACCACTAGACTACCTGTCTCTCTAAACACTAGGCTACCTGTCTCTCTAACCACTAGGCTGCCCGCCCCTCTAACCACTAGGCTGCCCGCCCCTCTAACCACTAGGCTGCCCGCCCCTCTAACCGCTAGACTACCTGTCTCTCTAACCACTAGGCTACCTGTCTCTCTAACCACTAGGCTGCCCGCCCCTCTAACCACTAGGCTGCCCGCCCCTCTAACCACTAGGCTGCCCGCCCCTTTAACCACTAGGCTGCCCGCCCCTCTAACCACTAACTCTAACCACTAGGCTACCTGTCTCTCTAACCACTAGGCTGCCCGCCCATCTAACCACTAACTCTAACCACTAGGCTACCTCCCCCTCCAACCACTAGGCTGCCCGCCCCTCTAACCACTAACTCTAACCACTAGGCTACCTGTCTCTCTAACCACTAGGCTGCC
Organism: Oncorhynchus mykiss; assembly: GCF_013265735.2. Taxonomy (NCBI): domain Eukaryota; kingdom Metazoa; phylum Chordata; class Actinopteri; order Salmoniformes; family Salmonidae; genus Oncorhynchus; species Oncorhynchus mykiss. The sequence goes on from NW_023493658.1 coordinate 1,484,676, forward strand.
TGTCTCTCTAACCACTAGGCTGCCCGCCCCTCTAACCACTAACTCTAACCACTAGGCTGCCCGCCCCTTTAACCACTAGGCTGCCCGCCCCTCTAACCACTAAGCTGCCCGCCCCTCTAACCACTAGGCTGCCCGCCCCTCTAACCACTAGGCTACCCGCCCCTCTAACCACTAACTCTAACCACTAAGCTACCTGCCCCTCCAACCACTAGGCTGCCCGCCCCTCTAACCACTAACTCTAACCACTAGGCTACCTGTCTCTCTAACCACTAGGCTGCCCGCCCATCTAACCACTAACTCTAACCACTAGGCTACCTCCCCCTCCAACCACTAGGCTGCCCGCCCCTCTAACCACTAACTCTAACCACTAGGCTACCTGTCTCTCTAACCACTAGGCTGCCTGTCTCTCTAACCACTAGGCTGCCCGCCCCTCTAACCACTAACTCTAACCACTAGGCTACCTGTCTCTCTAACCACTAGGCTGCCTGTCTCTCTAACCACTAGGCTGCCCGCCCCTCTAACCACTAACTCTAACCACTAGGCTACCTGCCCCTCCAACCACTAGGCTGCCCACCCCTCTAACCACTAACTCTAACCGCTAGGCTACCTGCCTCTCTAACCACTAGGCTACCTGTCTCTCTAACCAATGGGCTGCCCGACCCTCTAACCACTAACTTTAACCACTAGGCTACCTGTCTCTCTAACCACTAGGATGCCTGTCTCTCTAACCACTAGGCTGCCCGTCCCTCTAACCACTAACTCTAACCACTAGGCTACCTGTCTTTCTAACCACTAGGCTGCCCGCCCCTCTAACCACTAGGCTACCTGCCTCTCTAACCACTAGGCTACCTGTCTCTCTAACCACTAGGCTGCCCGCCCCTCTAACCACTAACTCTAACCACTAGGCTACCTGTCTTTCTAACCACTAGGCTGCCCGCCCCTCTAACCACTAGGCTACCTGCCTCTCTAACCACTAGGCTACCTGCCTCTCTAACCACTAGGCTACCTGCCTCTCTAACCACTAGGCTACCTGTCTCTCTAACCACTACCTTTAACCACTAGGCTACCTGCCCCTCTAACCACTAGTCTACCTGTCTCTCTAACCACTAGACTACCTGTCTCTCTATCCGCTAGACTACCTGCCTCCTCTAACCACTAGACTACCTGCCTCTCTAACCACTAGACCACCTGTCTCTCTAACCACTAGACTGCCTGTCTCTCTAACCACTAGACTACCTGCCTCTCTAACCACTAGGCTGCCTGTCTCTCTAACCACTAGACTACCTGTCTCTCTAACCACTAGGCTACCTGCATCTCTAACTACTAGGTTACCTGTCTCTCTAACCACTAGACTACCTGCCTCTCTAACCACTAGGCTACCTGTCTCTCTAACCACTAGACTACCTGTCTCTCTAACCACTAGACTACCTGTCTCTCTAACCACTAGGCTGCCTGCCCCTCTAACCACTAGGCTGCCTGTCTCTCTAACCACTAGGCTACCTGCCTCTCTAACCACTAGGCTACCTGCCTCTCTAACCACTAGGCTACCTGTCTCTCTAACCACGACCTCTAACCACTAGGCTACCTGCCCCTCTAACCACTAGTCTACCTGTCTCTCTAACCACTAGACTACCTGTCTCTCTATCCACTAGACTACCTGCCTCCTCTAACAGCTAGACTACCTGCCTCTCTAATCACTAGACTACCTGCCTCTCTAACCACTAGGCTACCTGCCTCTCTAACCACTAGGCTGCCTGCTACTCTAACCACTAGGCTGCCCGCCCCTCTAACCACTAGGCTACCCGCCTCTCTAACCACTAGGCTACCTGTCTCTCTAACCACTAAGCTACCTGCCTCTCTAACCACTAGGCTGCCTGCCGCTCTAACCACTAGACTACCTGCCTCTCTATCCACTAGGCTGCCTGTCTCGCTAACCACTAGGCTGCCTGCCCCTCTAACCACTAGGCTGCCTGCCCCTCTAACCACTAGGCTGCCTGCCCCTCTAACCACTAGGCTGCCTGTCTCTCTAACCACTAGGCTACCTGCCTCTCTAACCACTAGGCTACCTGCCTCTCTAACCACTAGGCTACCTTTCTCTCTAACCACTAGGCTGCCTGTCTCTCTAACCACTAGGCTACCTGCCTCTCTCACCACTAGGCTACCTGCCTCTCTAACCACTAGGCTACCTGCCTCTCTATCCACTAGACTACCTGTCTCTCTAACCACTAGGCTACCTGTCTCTCTAACCACTAGACTACCTGTCTCTCTAACCACTAGACTACCTCTCTCTAACCACTAGGCTACCTGTCTCTCTAACCACTAGACTACCTGCCCCTCTAACCACTAGGCTACCTGTCTCTCTATCCACTAGACTCCCTGTCTCTCTATCCACTAGACTACCTGCCCCTCTAACCACTAGGCTACCTGTCTCTCTAACCACTAGACTACCTGCCTCTCTATCCACTAGACTACCTGTCTCTCTAACCACTAGACTACCTGTCTCTCTAACCAATAGGCTGCCTGCGTCTCTCACCACTAGACTACCTGTCTCTCTAACCACTAGACTACCTGTCTCTCTAATCACTAGGCTACCTGTCTCTCTAACCACTAGGCTACCTGCCTCTCTAACCACTAGGCTGCCTGTCTCTCTAACCACTAGGCTACCTGTCTCTCTAACCACTAGGCTACCTGCCTCTCTATCCACTAGGCTGCCTGTCTCTCTAACCATTAGGCTACCTGCCTCTCTAACCACTAGGCTGCCTGTCTCTCTAACCACTAGGCTACCTGTCTCTCTAACCACTAGGCTACCTGCCTCTCTATCCACTAGGCTGCCTGTCTCTCTAACCACTAGGCTACCTGCCTCTCTAACCACTAAGCTACCTGCCTCTCTAACCACTAGGCTACCTGTCTCTCTAACCACTACCTCTAACCACTAGGCTACCTGCCCCTCTAACCACTAGTCTACCTGTCTCTCTAACCACTTGACTACCTGTCTCTCTATCCACTAGACTACCTGCCTCCTCTAACCACTAGACTACCTGCCTCTCTAATCACTAGACTACCTGCCTCTCTAACCACTAGACTACCTGTCTCTCTAATCACTAGGCTACCTGTCTCTCTAACCACTAGGCTACCTGCCTCTCTAACCACTAGGCTGCCTGTCTCTCTAACCACTAGGCTACCTGTCTCTCTAACCACTAGGCTACCTGCCTCTCTAACCACTACCTCTAACCACTAGGCTACCTGCCCCTCTAACCACTAGTCTACCTGTCTCTCTAACCACTAGACTACCTGTCTCTCTATCCACTAGACTACCTGCCTCCTCTAACCACTAGACTACCTGCCTCTCTAATCACTAGACTACCTGCCTCTCTAACCACTAGACTACCTGTCTCTCTAATCACTAGGCTACCTGTCTCTCTAACCACTAGGCTACCTGCCTCTCTAACCACTAGGCTGCCTGTCTCTCTAACCACTAGGCTACCTGTCTCTCTAACCACTAGGCTACCTGCCTCTCTATCCACTAGGCTGCCTGTCTCTCTAACCATTAGGCTACCTGCCTCTCTAACCACTAGGCTGCCTGTCTCTCTAACCACTAGATTACCTGTCTCTCTAACCACTAGGCTACCTGCCTCTCTATCCACTAGGCTGCCTGTCTCTCTAACCACTAGGCTACCTGCCTCTCTAACCACTAGGCTACCTGCCTCTCTAACCACTAGGTTACCTGCCTCTCTAACCACTAGGCTACCTGTCTCTCTAACCACTAAGCTACCTGCCTCTCTAACCACTAGGCTGCCTGCCGCTCTAACCACTAGACTACCTGCCTCTCTATCCACTAGGCTGCCTGTCTCGCTAACCACTAGGCTGCCTGCCCCTCTAACCACTAGGCTGCCTGCCCCTCTAACCACTAGGCTGCCTGCCCCTCTAACCACTAGGCTGCCTGTCTCTCTAACCACTAGGCTACCTGCCTCTCTAACCACTAGGCTACCTGCCTCTCTAACCACTAGGCTACCTTTCTCTCTAACCACTAGGCTGCCTGTCTCTCTAACCACTAGGCTACCTGCCTCTCTCACCACTAGGCTACCTGCCTCTCTAACCACTAGGCTACCTGCCTCTCTATCCACTAGACTACCTGTCTCTCTAACCACTAGGCTACCTGTCTCTCTAACCACTAGACTACCTGTCTCTCTAACCACTAGACTACCTCTCTCTAACCACTAGGCTACCTGTCTCTCTAACCACTAGACTACCTGCCCCTCTAACCACTAGGCTACCTGTCTCTCTATCCACTAGACTCCCTGTCTCTCTATCCACTAGACTACCTGCCCCTCTAACCACTAGGCTACCTGTCTCTCTAACCACTAGACTACCTGCCTCTCTATCCACTAGACTACCTGTCTCTCTAACCACTAGACTACCTGTCTCTCTAACCAATAGGCTGCCTGCGTCTCTCACCACTAGACTACCTGTCTCTCTAACCACTAGACTACCTGTCTCTCTAATCACTAGGCTACCTGTCTCTCTAACCACTAGGCTACCTGCCTCTCTAACCACTAGGCTGCCTGTCTCTCTAACCACTAGGCTACCTGTCTCTCTAACCACTAGGCTACCTGCCTCTCTATCCACTAGGCTGCCTGTCTCTCTAACCATTAGGCTACCTGCCTCTCTAACCACTAGGCTGCCTGTCTCTCTAACCACTAGGCTACCTGTCTCTCTAACCACTAGGCTACCTGCCTCTCTATCCACTAGGCTGCCTGTCTCTCTAACCACTAGGCTACCTGCCTCTCTAACCACTAAGCTACCTGCCTCTCTAACCACTAGGCTACCTGTCTCTCTAACCACTACCTCTAACCACTAGGCTACCTGCCCCTCTAACCACTAGTCTACCTGTCTCTCTAACCACTAGACTACCTGTCTCTCTATCCACTAGACTACCTGCCTCCTCTAACCACTAGACTACCTGCCTCTCTAATCACTAGACTACCTGCCTCTCTAACCACTAGACTACCTGTCTCTCTAATCACTAGGCTACCTGTCTCTCTAACCACTAGGCTACCTGCCTCTCTAACCACTAGGCTGCCTGTCTCTCTAACCACTAGGCTACCTGTCTCTCTAACCACTAGGCTACCTGCCTCTCTAACCACTACCTCTAACCACTAGGCTACCTGCCCCTCTAACCACTAGTCTACCTGTCTCTCTAACCACTAGACTACCTGTCTCTCTATCCACTAGACTACCTGCCTCCTCTAACCACTAGACTACCTGCCTCTCTAATCACTAGACTACCTGCCTCTCTAACCACTAGACTACCTGTCTCTCTAATCACTAGGCTACCTGTCTCTCTAACCACTAGGCTACCTGCCTCTCTAACCACTAGGCTGCCTGTCTCTCTAACCACTAGGCTACCTGTCTCTCTAACCACTAGGCTACCTGCCTCTCTATCCACTAGGCTGCCTGTCTCTCTAACCATTAGGCTACCTGCCTCTCTAACCACTAGGCTGCCTGTCTCTCTAACCACTAGATTACCTGTCTCTCTAACCACTAGGCTACCTGCCTCTCTATCCACTAGGCTGCCTGTCTCTCTAACCACTAGGCTACCTGCCTCTCTAACCACTAGGCTACCTGCCTCTCTAACCACAAGGCTACCTGTCTCTCTAACCACTACCTCTAACCACTAGGCTACCTGCCCCTCTAACCACTAGTCTACCTGTCTCTCTAACCACTAGGCTACCTGTCTCTCTAACCACTAGGCTACCTGTCTCTCTATCCACTAGACTACCTGCCTCTCTATCCACTAGACTACCTGCCTCCTCTAACCACTAGACTACCTGCCTCTCTAATCACTAGACTACCTGCCTCTCTAACCACTAGGCTACCTGCCTCTCTAAACACTAGGCTACCTGCCTCTCTAACCACTAGGCTGCCTGCCGCTCTAACCACTAGACTACCTGCCTCTCTATCCACTAGGCTGCCTGTCTCTCTAACCACTAGGCTGCCTGCCCCTCTAACCACTAGGCTGCCTGCCCCTCTAACCACTAGGCTGCCTGTCTCTCTAACCACTAGGCTACCTGCCTCTCTAACCACTAGGCTACCTGCCTCTCTAACTACTAGGATACGTGTCTCTCTAACCACTAGGCTACCTTTCTCTCTAACCACTAGGCTGCCTGTCTCTCTAACCACTAGACTACCTGTCTCTCTAACGACTAGACGACCTGTCTCTCTAACCACTAGTCTACCTGCCTCTCTATCCACTAGACTACCTGTCTCTCTAACCACTAGACTACCTGTCTCTCTAACCACTAGGCTGCCTGCCTCTCTAACCACTAGACTACCTGCCTCTCTCACCACTAGGCTACCTGCCTCTCTAACCACTAGGCTACCTGCCTCTCTAACCACTAGGCTACCTGCCTCTAAACCACTAGGCTACCTGTCTCTCTAACCACTAGGCTACCTGTCTCTCTAACCACTAGGCTACCTGTCTCTCTAACCACTAGGCTACCTGCCTCTCTAACCACTAGGTTACCTGCCTCTCTAACCACTAGGCTACCTGTCTCTCTAACCACTAGGCTGCCTGCCTCTCTATCCACTAGGCTGCCTGTCTCTCTAACCACTAGACTACCTGTCTCTCTAACCACTAGGCTACCTGTCTCTCTAACCACTAGACTACCTGCCTCTCTAACCACTAGGCTGCCTGCCTTTCTATCCACTAGCCTGCCTGTCTCTCTAACCACTAGGCTACCTGTCTCTCTAACCACTAGACTACCTGCCCCTCTAACCACTAGGCTACCTGTCTCTCTATCCACTAGACTCCCTGTCTCTCTAACCACTAGACTACCTGCCTCTCTATCCACTAGACTACCTGTCTCTCTAACCACTAGACTACCTGTCTCTCTAACCAATAGGCTGCCTGCCTCTCTCACCACTAGACTACCTGTCTCTCTAACCACTAGACTACCTGTCTCTCTAATCACTAGGCTACCTGTCTCTCTAACCACTAGGCTGCCTGTCTCTCTAACCACTAGGCTACCTGTCTCTCTAACCACTGGGCTACCTGCCTCTCTATCCACTAGGCTGCCTGTCTCTCTAACCACTAGGCTACCTGCCTCTCTAACCACTAGGCTGCCTGTCTCTCTAACCACTAGGCTACCTGTCTCTCTAACCACTAGGCTACCTGCCTCTCTATCCACTAGGCTGCTGTATTAATACATAATAGAGTTGTTTAGTCATAGTTAATAGTTGCTGTATTGTGATTGTTTAGTCATAGTTACTGTATTATGGTTGTTTAGTCATAGTTACTGTATTGTGGTTGTTTAGTCATAGTTACTGTATTGTGGTTGTTTAGTCATAGTTACTGTATTATGGTTGTTTAGTCATAGTTACTGTATTGTGATTGTATAGTGTTTTATTTACTCAATCAAGTAGTGCACCATGGAGGGATCGAACCGTGTCTCAACAGCAGCAGAAAAGGTCAAATAAGATATACAGAAATGGCTGTGGGGAACTGGGCTGGATTTGTTTACGTTCTCTGCCCTCTAATGGTAGAATGTAGACATTGTATATTATCCAGACCCATATATGGCTGTAACCCTCTTCAGTTGGCTGAGCATTATCTAAGGCCGGTTAGCTCAGTTGGTTAGAGCGTTGAGCTAATAACGCGAAGGTCGCGGTTTCGATACCCGTACTGGCCAGCAGGATTTTTTTTTACTATGAATGTCTACAGTGTCTCATAACTCTATTGATTGGGTTCTACCATATGCGTTTTAAATTAGTAGTATGAATTGTCGATTGTTATTGTGGAGTGACATTTTATTGTAGGAGTTCTTTTTTGTCATAGTAGGACTTTTCATTGGTCTTTTATCATCCAAGGAAGGAAGGAGGACAGGGACTTCATGGACTAAGAGACAGAGAGACAGAATGGTGAAGAAACAGATAGACGGGTCCATCAATCATTTGATTCATTCATTATTTACACACATATACACACACACACACACACACGCACACACACACACATCCTACTCTTCAGGTATGTGCAGTTTGGCTGCAGTATATTTGAAAATAACTTGTTGCTTTCCTTTTCTCCTGACCAGACTGTGTCTGTTCGTCCCAAATGGCACCCGACTCACAATAGGGCCCTGGTCAACAGTAGTTCACTATACAGGGCATTGGACCCTGGTCAACAGTAGTTCACTATATAGGGCATAGGATACCATTTGGGACGAAAGCTTTGAGTCTATTATTAACACAGTGTTCTGTTGTCTGGAACACATTCTGTGCTTTGGACAGGATTATTCCGCCAGGCCGTAGAGTGTGTGTGTGTGTGTGTATGTGTGTGTGTGTGTGTGTGTGTGTGTGTGTGTGTGTGTGTGTGTCTGTCAGGCTGTAAAGTTGAGGGGAAACTGGCATTTATAAGAGTGCAATTTCATGGCAAAGGACAGCCGTTAACACGCAAGGTTTAGTGATAATCAAAACCTTACCTTGGACATTCTTCTGTATTGGAGGACCAGGCCTGGGTCTGGCAGGCAGAGAGAGAGAATGAGAGAGACTGGAGGACCAGGCCTGGGTCTGGCAGGCAGAGAGAGAGAATGAGAGAGACTGGAGGACCAGGCCTGGGTCTGGTAGGCAGAGAGAGAGAATGAGAGAGACTGGAGGACCAGGCCTGGGTCTGGCAGGCAGAGAGAGAGAATGAGAGAGACTGGTGTTGACTGGTGCAGATCAGACCAGAGATATTCTGAAGTTTTCAATGGAAAGGTCTTGAGTGTATATGTGGAGGGAGGTTTCTCTCCCTCGGTCTGTTACTACATTGTACCCAGCTGTCCAGTGTCGTGCTCCAGCACCTGCGTCCCTCCCTGGCCCCAGAACCAGTTTGACCCCTCGGCGACCTGGAAGTAGTCCAGACCCCCAATGGAGGGGCAGAATAAAGGTCACTCCCACTACGCTTCCTGCCAACGGCACCGTGTGTGTATGTGTGTGTGTGTGTGTGTGTGTGTGTGTCTGTGTGTCTGTGTGTCTGTGTGTGTGTCTGTGTGTGTGGCCAGTTGGTTAGTGAGAGGGGGCGGTTGTTTGGTGGACACCTGCCAGTAGATCAGGTTATCTACCTACGTCACAAGCAAACTAACACAGCTGGATGGACCCTCTGTCTCTAGACACTAAGAACAGTCTGTAACTCTCATTGGGATTAACTGAGGGACAGAGAGAGACAGAGAGAGACAGAGAGAGACAGAGAGAGACAGAGGAAGAGGGAAAAGAGAAAGAGGAGGGTAAATAGATAGAAGGAGAGAGAGAGAGAGAAATGGAAAGGGAGAGAGGGAGATAGGAGAGAGAGAGAGAGAAATGGAAAGGGAGAGAGGGAGATAGGAGAGAGAGATGGCCGATGGGGTGACTTCTCTTTTTGTGGTCCTCTCTCTCCCCTGTGATAGTCCACACACCAGATGCCCACTTTGGCAGAGCACGGCAAGGGGCTGACACACACACACACACACACACACACTCACACACACACACACAGACACACACACACACACACACACACACACACACACACACACACACACACACACACACACACACACACACAAACAGTCTCTCACACACACACTCTCTCACACACACACACACACACACACACACACACACACACACACACATACATACGCACCCACGGAGTGAGGAGTGGACACGCACCCATACACAGTGTATGAACACACACACACACACACATACACACACATACACACACACACACACAGGGGCTGTAAAAGAGCATTGGTCCATCTGCCATCTCTCTGGCACTCAGGACATCGGGGATCTCAGAGCAGCTATAGAGCCTCACTTGGACAGACTGTGAACAGTGTGAGTGTGTGTCAGAGAGACTGGTGGGAGGAGCGATAGGAGGATAAGCTCCTCCTCCTCCTCTGTGGTTTCCAGTCAGAGTTGGTGTTCGGCTGAAAGGACATCGGTTGACGTGGGATGGAGGAGTAATGGTGTATTTCCACTGAGGATTTCCCCGGTGTTTCCACCTCCCCGGTGTTTTACCAGAAAGACTCTAGTGTTTCCAGCTCCCCGGTGTTTCCACCTCCCCGGTGTTTAACCAGAAAGACTCAAGTGTTTCCAGCTCCCCGGTGTTTTACCAGAAAGACTCTAGTGTTTCCAGCTCCCCGGTGTTTAACCAGAAAGACTCTAGTGTTTCCACCTCCCCGGTGTTTAACCAGAAAGACTCTAGTGTTTCCACCTCCCCGGTGTTTTACCAGAAAGACTCTAGTGTTTCCAGCTCCCCGGTGTTTCCAGCTCCCGGTGTTTTACCAGAAAGACTCTGGTGTTTCCACCTCCCCGGTGTTTAACCAGAAAGACTCTAGTGTTTCCAGCTCCCCGGTGTTTCCAGCTCCCGGTGTTTTACCAGAAAGACTCTGGTGTTTCCACCTCCCCGGTGTTTAACCAGAAAGACTCTAGTGTTTCCACCTCCCCGGTGTTTTACCAGAAAGACTCTGGTGTTTCCACCTCCCCGGTGTTTTACCAGAAAGACTCTGGTGTTTCCACCTCCCCGGTGTTTTACCAGAAAGACTCTAGTGTTTCCAGCTCCCCTGTGTTTTACCAGAAAGACTCTAGTGTTTCCAGCTCCCCGGTGTTTCCAGCTCCCGGTGTTTTACCAGAAAGACTCTAGTGTTTCCAGCTCCCCGGTGTTTTACCAGAAAGACTCTAGTGTTTCCACCTCCCCGGTGTTTTACCAGAAAGACTCTAGTGTTTCCAGCTCCCCGGTGTTTTACCAGAAAGACTAGTGTTTCCAGCCCCCCGGTGTTTTACCAGAAAGACTCTAGTGTTTCCACCTCCCCGGTGTTTTACCAGAAAGACCCTAGTGTTTCCACCTCCCCAGTGTTTTACCAGAAAGACTCTAGTGTTTCCAGCTCCCCGGTGTTTTACCAGAAAGACTCTAGTGTTTCCAGCTCCCTGGTGTTTCCGGCTCCCCGGTGTTTCCAGCTCCCTGGTGTTTCCAGCTCCCTGGTGTTTCCAGCTCCCTGGTGTTTCCACCTCCCCGGTGTTTCCACCTCCCCGGTCCGGCTGCTGGGACTCATCGATGGGCAAAAATAACTAAATACATTTACAAAATACCATCAAGATCAAAATAAACTACAAAATACGTCTGTTTTTAAATACATTTAATTCAATATTTTAAATACATGTGCAAGTAGCCGGCCTGAACAGCAACAGCATTTTCAGTTACGGACACAGAAACGTCTTACTGGGACTGATATGTTGTTGTTTATCTACCTTAGTTAGAACGAATGTTACGGACACAGAAACGTCTTACTGGGACTGATATGTTGTTGTTTATCTACCTTAGTTAGAACGAATGTTATGGACACAGAAACGTCTTACTGGGACTGATATGTTGTTGTTTATCTACCTTAGTTAGAACGAATGTTATGGACACAGAAACGTCTTACTGGGACTGATATGTTGTTGTTTATCTACCTTAGTTAGAACGAATGTTATGGACACAGAAACGTCTTACTGGGACTGATATGTTGTTGTTTATCTACCTTAGTTAGAACGAATGTCATGGACACAGAAACGTCTTACTGGGACTGATATGTTGTTGTTTATCTACCTTAGTTAGAACGAATGTTATGGACACAGAAACGTCTTACTGGGACTGATATGTTGTTGTTTATCTACCTTAGTTAGAACGAATGTTATGGACACAGAAACGTCTTACTGGGACTGATATGTTGTTGTTTATCTACCTTAGTTAGAACGAATGTCATGGACACAGAAACGTCTTACTGGGACTGATATGTTGTTGTTTATCTACCTTAGTTAGAACGAATGACAGAAAACAGATGGGCTGCGAGTGTCGATGCCGTCAAAAGCATCACACACTTCAACTTAGGGAGCAAGTCTATTTTCCTCGCGTCTATGTGAAAAGGAACCTACCAAAATGAACTGCAAAGCACACTGGGTATTATTATTGGCCTTGTTTTTGGGCGGATAATACTCTGCATCCTCATTAGAATAATAATCTGCATCCTCATTAGAATAATAATCTGCATCCTCATTAGAATAATAATATGCATCATCATTAGAATAATACTCTGCATCCTCATTCGAATAATACTCTGCATCCTCATTAGAATAATACTCTGCGTGCTCATTAGAATAATACTCTGCATGCTCATTAGAATAATACTCAGCACCCTCATTAGAATCATACTCAGCATCCTCATTAGAATAATACTCGGCATCCTCATTAGAATAATGCTCTGCACCCTCATTAGAATAATACTCAGCATCCTCATTAGAATAATGCTCAGCACCCTCATTAGAATAATACTCTGCATCCTCATTAGAATAATACTCAGCACCCTCATTAGAATAATACTCTGCATCCTCATTAGAATAATAATATGCATCTTCATTAGAATAATAATATGCATCCTCATTAGAATAATAATATGCATCCTCATTAGAATAATACTCTGCATCCTCATTAGAATAATAATATGCATCCTCATTAGAATAATACTCTGCGTGCTCATTAGAATAATACTCTGCATGCTCATTAGAATAATACTCTGCATCCTCATTAGAATAATACTCTGCATGCTCATTAGAATAATACTCAGCATGCTTTGCAATTGTTCATTTTTACATACACATATATATTTAGTTCATTTAGCCGACGCTCTTATCACACCGTAGTGCCATCAGACTTCTGATACCAATATAAGGTGAAAGGGGACCACAAAATAGTGAAACGCTTTAAAAAGTGGAATAGAAAAGTATTTACAAAATCTAAATTACAGCTCTAGAATGTATCTTGTTACACAATCCATTGAGTGTAGTTCAGCCTAGTGTAATACACAAGTTACACAATCCATTGAGTGTAGTTCAGCCTAGTGTCATATACAAGTTACACAATCCATTGAGTGTAGTTCAGCCTAGTGTCATATACAAGTTACACAATCCATTGAGTGTAGTTCAGCCTAGTGTCATATACAAGTTACACAATACATTGAGTGTAGTTCAGCCTAGTGTCATATACAAGTTACACAATCCATTGAGTGTAGTTCAGTCTAGTGTCATATACAAGTTACACAATCCATTGAGTGTAGTTCAGCCTAGTGTCATATACAAGTTACACAATCCATTGAGTGTAGTTCAGCCTAGTGTCATACACAAGTTACACAATCCATTGAGTGTAGTTCAGCCTAGTGTCATATACAAGTTACACAATCCATTGAGTGTAGTTCAGCCTAGTGTCATATACAAGTTACACAATACATTGAGTGTAGTTCAGTCTAGTGTCATATACAAGTTACACAATACATTGAGTGTAGTTCAGCCTAGTGTCATATACAAGTTACACAATACATTGAGTGTAGTTCAGCCTAGTGTCATACACAAGTTACACAATCCATTGAGTGTAGTTCAGCCTAGTGTCATACACAAGTTACACAATCCATTGAGTGTAGTTCAGCCTAGTGTCATATACAAGTTACACAATCCATTGAGTGTAGTTCAGCCTAGTGTCATACACAAGTTACACAATCCATTGAGTGTAGTTCAGCCTAGTGTCATACACAAGTTACACAATCCATTGAGTGTAGTTCAGCCTAGTGTCATATACAAGTTACACAATCCATTGAGTGTAGTTCAGTCTAGTGTCATATACAAGTTACACAATCCATTGAGTGTAGTTCAGCCTAGTGTCATATACAAGTTACACAATACATTGAGTGTAGTTCAGCCTAGTGTCATACACAAGTTACACAATCCATTGAGTGTAGTTCAGCCTAGTGTCATATACAAGTTACACAATCCATTGAGTGTAGTTCAGCCTAGTGTCATATACAAGTTACACAATACATTGAGTGTAGTTCAGCCTAGTGTCATATACAAGTTACACAATCCATTGAGTGTAGTTCAGCCTAGTGTCATATACAAGTTACACAATCCATTGAGTGTAGTTCAGCCTAGTGTCATATACAAGTTACACAATCCATTGAGTGTAGTTCAGCCTAGTGTCATATACAAGTTACACAATCCATTGAGTGTAGTTCAGCCTAGTGTCATATACAAGTTACACAATCCATTGAGTGTAGTTCAGCCTAGTGTCATATACAAGTTACACAATCCATTGAGTGTAGTTCAGCCTAGTGTCATATACAAGTTACACAATACATTGAGTGTAGTTCAGCCTAGTGTCATACACAAGTTACACAATCCATTGAGTGTAGTTCAGCCTAGTGTCATATACAAGTTACACAATCCATTGAGTGTAGTTCAGCCTAGTGTCATATACAAGTTACACAATACATTGAGTGTAGTTCAGCCTAGTGTCATATACAAGTTACACAATCCATTGAGTGTAGTTCAGCCTAGTGTCATATACAAGTTACACAATCCATTGAGTGTAGTTCAGCCTAGTGTCATACACAAGTTACACAATACTCAGAATAAATATAAATGCAAACAGCTGTTACGATCTACTAGGTACTGCAGGCCCCTCACCCGGCGTCTCGAGTCCAGAATAGCTCGTACTGTGTACGCCGGGGACCCCTCGATGTCCAGAGGGGGTGGAGGGACCTCCGGTACCTCACTGTCTTGTAGGGGACCAGCTACCACCGGCCTGAGGAGAGACACATGAAACGAGGGGTTAATACGATAATAAGAGGGAAGTTGCAATCTATAACACACCTCGTTTATCCTCCTCAGGACTTTAAATGGCCCCACACACTGCGGCCCCAGCTTCCGGCAGGGCAGGCGGAGGGACAGGTTTCGGGTCGAGAGCCAGACCCTGTCTCCTGGTGCGAACACCGGGGCCTCACTGCGGTGGCGGTCAGCGTCTCTCTTCTGCCGTTCACTGGCCTGCCTGAGAGAATCCTGGACTGCCCGCCAGGTCTCTCTAGAGCGCTGTACCCACTCCTCCACCGCAGGAGCCTCGGTCTGACTCTGATGCCACGGAGCCAGGACCGGCTGGTAACCCAGTACACATTCGAATGGCGACATATTCGTGGACGAATGCCGAAGAGAATTCTGGGCTAACTCTGCCCATGGGACGTACCTTGCCCATTCTCCTGGCCGGTCCTGGCAATACGACCTCAGAAACCTGCCCACTTCCTGGTTTACTCTCTCCACCTGCCCATTACTTTCGGGGTGATAACCAGAGGTAAGGCTGACCGAGATCCCCAGACGCTCCATAAACGCCTTCCAAACCCGAGATGTGAACTGGGGACCCCGATCGGAGACGATATCCTCTGGGACCCCATAGTGCCGGAAGACGTGGGTAAAAAGAGCCTCTGCAGTCTGTAGGGCCGTAGGGAGACCAGGCAATGGGAGGAGACGGCAGGACTTAGAGAACCGATCCACAACGACCAGAACGGTAGTGTTCCCCTGAGATGGGGGAAGATCAGTAAGGAAATCTACCGAGAGATGGGACCATGGCCGTTGTGGAATCGGGAGGGGCTGTAACTTCCCTCTAGGAAGGTGCCTAGGAGCCTTACTCTGGGCGCATACCGAACAGGAAGAGACATAGAGCCTCACATCCCTAGCTAAGGTGGGCCACCAGTATTTCCCTCTAAGACCCCGCACTGTCCTATCGATCCCCGGATGACCCGCAGACGGTAGTGTGTGAGCCCACCGAATCAACTTATCACGAACACCAAGCGGTACGTAACTTCTGCCAGTCGGACACTGTGCAGGCGCAGGTTCAACCCTCAACGCCCGCTCGATGTCCGCGTCCACCTCCCATACCACTGGGGCCACCAGCCGAGAAGCAGGAAGGATGGGAGTGGGTTCGATAGACCGGTCCTCAGTGTCATAGAGACGGGACAGCGCGTCGGCCTTAGTGTTGAGGGAACCTGGTCTGTAAGAGATCGTAAATCTAAAACGTGTAAAGAACATGGCCCACCTAGCCTGGCGCGGATTCAGTCTCCTCGCTGCACGAATATACTCCAGATTACGGTGATCAGTCCAGATGAGAAAAGGGTGTTTAGCCCCCTCTAGCCAGTGTCTCCACACCTTCAGGGCCTTTACCATAGCTAGTAACTCCCGGTCCCCCACATCATAGTTCCGCTCTGCCGGACCCAGCTTCTTAGAAAAGAAAGCGCAGGGACGGAGCTTCGGTGGCGTACCCGAGCGCTGAGACAGCACGGCTCCAACCCCAGCCTCGGACGCATCCACCTCCACTATGAATGCTAACGAAGGGTCCGGATGCGCCAACACGGGAGCCCCAGTGAACAGTGCCTTCAACTGGTTGAAGGCTCCATCAGCCTCTGCTGACCACCGCAAACGCACCGGCCCTCCCTTCAGCAGTGAGGTAATGGGCGCCGCTACTTGGCCAAAACCCCGGATAAACCTCCGGTAGTAATTGGCAAACCCTAAAAACCGCTGCACCTCCTTTACCGTGGTCGGAGTCGGCCAATTACGCACGGCATTAACGCGGTCACACTCCATCATCATCCCCGAGCTGGAAATGCGATAACCCAGGAAGGAAACGGCTGGTTTGGAAAACACACATTTCTCAGCCTTGACGTATAGGTCATGCTCCAGCAGTCGCCCAAGAACCTTGCGCACCAGGGAAACATGCGCGGCGCGTGTGGCAGAATAAATCAAGATGTCATCAATATAGACTACCACACCCTGCCCGTGCAAGTCCCTGAGAATCTCATCTACAAAGGATTGAAAGACGGCTGGAGCATTTTTCAACCCATACGGCATGACGAGGTACTCATAGTGGCCTGATGTGGTACTAAACGCTGTTTTCCACTCGTCTCCTCCCCGAATACGCACCAGATTATACGCGCTCCTGAGGTCCAGTTTTGTGAAGAAACGCGCTCCGTGGAATGATTCCACCGCCGTAGCGATGAGAGGTAGCGGATAACTAAAACCCACTGTGATCGAATTGAGACCTCGATAATCAATGCACGGACGCAGACCTCCCTCCTTTTTCCTCACAAAAAAGAAACTCGAGGAGACGGGTGACATGGAGGGCCGAATGTACCCCTGTCTCAGAGCTTCCGTGACATATGTTTCCATAGCCAGCGTCTCCTCCTGTGACAGTGGGTACACATGACTCCGGGGAAGTGCAGCGTTCTCCAGGAGGTTTATCACGCAATCCCACCGTCGATGGGGTGGTAATTTGGTCGCTTTCCTCTTACTAAAAGCGATAGCCAAATCGGCATATTCTGGGGGAATGCGCACGGTGGAAACCTGGTCTGGACTCTCCACCGTCGTGGCACCGATGGAAACTCCTAAACACCTCTCTGAACACTCGTCTGACCACCCCTTAAGAGCCCCCTGTTTCCAGGAAATAAGGGGATTGTGAATAGCCAGCCAGGGAACCCCCAACACCACCGGAAACCCAGGTGAATCAATAAGGTAGAAACTGATCCTCTCCCTATGATTCCCCTGCGTTACCATGTCCAGCGGAATCGTGGCCTCCCTGACCAGCCCTGACCCTAGCGGTCGGCTATCTAAGGAGTGCACGGGGACAGGTGGGTCTATCTGCACTAACGGAATACCCAATTTACGGGCGAGTCCACGATCCATAAAGCTCACAGCTGCGCCTGAATCGACTAGCGCCTTATGCTGAAGAGAGGGGAAAAATGCAGGGAAAAAAATTAACAAAAACATGTGACCAACAGGGAGCTCTGGGTGAGTTTGGTGCTTACTCACCTGGGGTGGCCGAGGAGCGCTCTGCCGACCATCTCGACTCCCAGAGGGACTCCTCCAACACCGGTCCGAAGTGTGTCCTCTCCGTCCACAATAGGAGCAGGAGGAGCCCCCTCTGATCCCCCTAGATGCAGCTCCTCCCAACTCCATCGGAGTGGGAGTGGGAGAGCTGGACGGTGGAATTAACAGGACCCCTTCTGAACGCCCGCGGGCAGCTAGCAGGTTGTCCAATCGAATAGACATGTCTATTAGTTCATCCAGGGAGAGAGTTGTGTCCCTGCAAGCCAGCTCCCGGCGGACGTCCTCCCGGAGACTACACCGGTAATGGTCCATCAGGGCCCTGTCATTCCACCCAGCACCAGCAGCTAGGGTCCTAAACTCCAACGCGAAGTCCTGCGCGCTCCTCGTCTCCTGTCTGAGGTGGAACAGTCGCTCACCCGCCGCTTTACCCTCTGGTGGATGATCGAACACTGCTCGGAAACGGCGAGTGAACTCCAGGTAGTTGTCCCGAGCTGAGTCTGGATTGTTCCAGACTGCGTTAGCCCAGTCCAGGGCCCTGCCCGTTAAACAGGAGACGAGGAGGCTCACACTCTCCTCACCCGAGGGAGCCGGACGCACGGTAGCCAGGTAGAGCTCCAGCTGGAGCAAAAATCCCTGGCACCCAGCAGCCGCTCCATCGTACTCCCTCGGGGGGGAGAGACGTAGTGCGCCGGACCCAGAGGACGATGTAGGTGGAGTAGGTGGTGGGGGAGCTGGGGTAGATGTCGGGAGACCACTCCGCTCCCATCGTTCCATCCTCTCCATCATCTGGTCCATCGCGGTACCAATCCGATGGAGGACAGCTGTATGGTGATGAACGCGCTCCTCCATAGTGGGGAGAGGAGTGGTCGCTGCTCCTGCTGACTCCATTTCAGGTGGTGCGGGCTTCTGTTACGATCTACTAGGTGTGGTGGGTGGAATCAGGCGCAGAGAGCAGGGTTCAGTCGTTTTCCTCAGATTTATTCCCCAGCGCAACAAAAACAGTCACGCCAACACACAGGGCGTAAATACGTTGCTAGTCCAAAAACAACAACAGGACTAAACAGTCCGGAGAATAAATACAATAATAAATCACACCAACAAAACACAGAGTAACAAAAACAAGCCCGCACAAATACCCAGCGGGCCTAGTGCCCTTAAATACCCTACAAACAAATCCTAATACAAAACAGGTGTACCCAATTAACCAATAACCCAAAACAAACGGAAAGGGAATCGATGGCAGCTAATAGGCCGGCGACGACGACCGCCGAGCACCGCCCGAACAGGAAGAGGCACCAACCTCGGCGAGGTTCGTGACAGTACCCCCCCCCCTGACGCGCGGCTCCCGCAGCGCGCCGACCCCGGCCTCGAGGACGACCCGGAGGACGAGGCGCAGGGCGATCCGGGTGGAGGCGATGGAAATCCCTCAAGAGGGAAGGATCTAAAATGTCCCTCCCCGGTACCCAGCACCTCTCCTCCGGACCGTACCCCTCCCAGTCCACGAGGTACTGCAGGCCCCTCACCCGGCGTCTCGAGTCCAGAATAGCTCGTACTGTGTACGCCGGGGACCCCTCGATGTCCAGAGGGGGTGGAGGGACCTCCGGTACCTCACTGTCTTGTAGGGGACCAGCTACCACCGGCCTGAGGAGAGACACATGAAACGAGGGGTTAATACGATAATAAGAGGGAAGTTGCAATCTATAACACACCTCGTTTATCCTCCTCAGGACTTTAAATGGCCCCACACACTGCGGCCCCAGCTTCCGGCAGGGCAGGCGGAGGGACAGGTTTCGGGTCGAGAGCCAGACCCTGTCTCCTGGTGCGAACACCGGGGCCTCACTGCGGTGGCGGTCAGCGTCTCTCTTCTGCCGTTCACTGGCCTGCCTGAGAGAATCCTGGACTGCCCGCCAGGTCTCTCTAGAGCGCTGTACCCACTCCTCCACCGCAGGAGCCTCGGTCTGACTCTGATGCCACGGAGCCAGGACCGGCTGGTAACCCAGTACACATTCGAATGGCGACATATTCGTGGACGAATGCCGAAGAGAATTCTGGGCTAACTCTGCCCATGGGACGTACCTTGCCCATTCTCCTGGCCGGTCCTGGCAATACGACCTCAGAAACCTGCCCACTTCCTGGTTTACTCTCTCCACCTGCCCATTACTTTCGGGGTGATAACCAGAGGTAAGGCTGACCGAGATCCCCAGACGCTCCATAAACGCCTTCCAAACCCGAGATGTGAACTGGGGACCCCGATCGGAGACGATATCCTCTGGGACCCCATAGTGCCGGAAGACGTGGGTAAAAAGAGCCTCTGCAGTCTGTAGGGCCGTAGGGAGACCAGGCAATGGGAGGAGACGGCAGGACTTAGAGAACCGATCCACAACGACCAGAACGGTAGTGTTCCCCTGAGATGGGGGAAGATCAGTAAGGAAATCTACCGAGAGATGGGACCATGGCCGTTGTGGAATCGGGAGGGGCTGTAACTTCCCTCTAGGAAGGTGCCTAGGAGCCTTACTCTGGGCGCATACCGAACAGGAAGAGACATAGAGCCTCACATCCCTAGCTAAGGTGGGCCACCAGTATTTCCCTCTAAGACCCCGCACTGTCCTATCGATCCCCGGATGACCCGCAGACGGTAGTGTGTGAGCCCACCGAATCAACTTATCACGAACACCAAGCGGTACGTAACTTCTGCCAGTCGGACACTGTGCAGGCGCAGGTTCAACCCTCAACGCCCGCTCGATGTCCGCGTCCACCTCCCATACCACTGGGGCCACCAGCCGAGAAGCAGGAAGGATGGGAGTGGGTTCGATAGACCGGTCCTCAGTGTCATAGAGACGGGACAGCGCGTCGGCCTTAGTGTTGAGGGAACCTGGTCTGTAAGAGATCGTAAATCTAAAACGTGTAAAGAACATGGCCCACCTAGCCTGGCGCGGATTCAGTCTCCTCGCTGCACGAATATACTCCAGATTACGGTGATCAGTCCAGATGAGAAAAGGGTGTTTAGCCCCCTCTAGCCAGTGTCTCCACACCTTCAGGGCCTTTACCATAGCTAGTAACTCCCGGTCCCCCACATCATAGTTCCGCTCTGCCGGACCCAGCTTCTTAGAAAAGAAAGCGCAGGGACGGAGCTTCGGTGGCGTACCCGAGCGCTGAGACAGCACGGCTCCAACCCCAGCCTCGGACGCATCCACCTCCACTATGAATGCTAACGAAGGGTCCGGATGCGCCAACACGGGAGCCCCAGTGAACAGTGCCTTCAACTGGTTGAAGGCTCCATCAGCCTCTGCTGACCACCGCAAACGCACCGGCCCTCCCTTCAGCAGTGAGGTAATGGGCGCCGCTACTTGGCCAAAACCCCGGATAAACCTCCGGTAGTAATTGGCAAACCCTAAAAACCGCTGCACCTCCTTTACCGTGGTCGGAGTCGGCCAATTACGCACGGCATTAACGCGGTCACACTCCATCATCATCCCCGAGCTGGAAATGCGATAACCCAGGAAGGAAACGGCTGGTTTGGAAAACACACATTTCTCAGCCTTGACGTATAGGTCATGCTCCAGCAGTCGCCCAAGAACCTTGCGCACCAGGGAAACATGCGCGGCGCGTGTGGCAGAATAAATCAAGATGTCATCAATATAGACTACCACACCCTGCCCGTGCAAGTCCCTGAGAATCTCATCTACAAAGGATTGAAAGACGGCTGGAGCATTTTTCAACCCATACGGCATGACGAGGTACTCATAGTGGCCTGATGTGGTACTAAACGCTGTTTTCCACTCGTCTCCTCCCCGAATACGCACCAGATTATACGCGCTCCTGAGGTCCAGTTTTGTGAAGAAACGCGCTCCGTGGAATGATTCCACCGCCGTAGCGATGAGAGGTAGCGGATAACTAAAACCCACTGTGATCGAATTGAGACCTCGATAATCAATGCACGGACGCAGACCTCCCTCCTTTTTCCTCACAAAAAAGAAACTCGAGGAGACGGGTGACATGGAGGGCCGAATGTACCCCTGTCTCAGAGCTTCCGTGACATATGTTTCCATAGCCAGCGTCTCCTCCTGTGACAGTGGGTACACATGACTCCGGGGAAGTGCAGCGTTCTCCAGGAGGTTTATCACGCAATCCCACCGTCGATGGGGTGGTAATTTGGTCGCTTTCCTCTTACTAAAAGCGATAGCCAAATCGGCATATTCTGGGGGAATGCGCACGGTGGAAACCTGGTCTGGACTCTCCACCGTCGTGGCACCGATGGAAACTCCTAAACACCTCTCTGAACACTCGTCTGACCACCCCTTAAGAGCCCCCTGTTTCCAGGAAATAAGGGGATTGTGAATAGCCAGCCAGGGAACCCCCAACACCACCGGAAACCCAGGTGAATCAATAAGGTAGAAACTGATCCTCTCCCTATGATTCCCCTGCGTTACCATGTCCAGCGGAATCGTGGCCTCCCTGACCAGCCCTGACCCTAGCGGTCGGCTATCTAAGGAGTGCACGGGGACAGGTGGGTCTATCTGCACTAACGGAATACCCAATTTACGGGCGAGTCCACGATCCATAAAGCTCACAGCTGCGCCTGAATCGACTAGCGCCTTATGCTGAAGAGAGGGGAAAAATGCAGGGAAAAAAATTAACAAAAACATGTGACCAACAGGGAGCTCTGGGTGAGTTTGGTGCTTACTCACCTGGGGTGGCCGAGGAGCGCTCTGCCGACCATCTCGACTCCCAGAGGGACTCCTCCAACACCGGTCCGAAGTGTGTCCTCTCCGTCCACAATAGGAGCAGGAGGAGCCCCCTCTGATCCCCCTAGATGCAGCTCCTCCCAACTCCATCGGAGTGGGAGTGGGAGAGCTGGACGGTGGAATTAACAGGACCCCTTCTGAACGCCCGCGGGCAGCTAGCAGGTTGTCCAATCGAATAGACATGTCTATTAGTTCATCCAGGGAGAGAGTTGTGTCCCTGCAAGCCAGCTCCCGGCGGACGTCCTCCCGGAGACTACACCGGTAATGGTCCATCAGGGCCCTGTCATTCCACCCAGCACCAGCAGCTAGGGTCCTAAACTCCAACGCGAAGTCCTGCGCGCTCCTCGTCTCCTGTCTGAGGTGGAACAGTCGCTCACCCGCCGCTTTACCCTCTGGTGGATGATCGAACACTGCTCGGAAACGGCGAGTGAACTCCAGGTAGTTGTCCCGAGCTGAGTCTGGATTGTTCCAGACTGCGTTAGCCCAGTCCAGGGCCCTGCCCGTTAAACAGGAGACGAGGAGGCTCACACTCTCCTCACCCGAGGGAGCCGGACGCACGGTAGCCAGGTAGAGCTCCAGCTGGAGCAAAAATCCCTGGCACCCAGCAGCCGCTCCATCGTACTCCCTCGGGGGGGAGAGACGTAGTGCGCCGGACCCAGAGGACGATGTAGGTGGAGTAGGTGGTGGGGGAGCTGGGGTAGATGTCGGGAGACCACTCCGCTCCCATCGTTCCATCCTCTCCATCATCTGGTCCATCGCGGTACCAATCCGATGGAGGACAGCTGTATGGTGATGAACGCGCTCCTCCATAGTGGGGAGAGGAGTGGTCGCTGCTCCTGCTGACTCCATTTCAGGTGGTGCGGGCTTCTGTTACGATCTACTAGGTGTGGTGGGTGGAATCAGGCGCAGAGAGCAGGGTTCAGTCGTTTTCCTCAGATTTATTCCCCAGCGCAACAAAAACAGTCACGCCAACACACAGGGCGTAAATACGTTGCTAGTCCAAAAACAACAACAGGACTAAACAGTCCGGAGAATAAATACAATAATAAATCACACCAACAAAACACAGAGTAACAAAAACAAGCCCGCACAAATACCCAGCGGGCCTAGTGCCCTTAAATACCCTACAAACAAATCCTAATACAAAACAGGTGAACCCAATTAACCAATAACCCAAAACAAACGGAAAGGGAATCGATGGCAGCTAATAGGCCGGCGACGACGACCGCCGAGCACCGCCCGAACAGGAAGAGGCACCAACCTCGGCGAGGTTCGTGACAGTACCCCCCCCCTGACGCGCGGCTCCCGCAGCGCGCCGACCCCGGCCTCGAGGACGACCCGGAGGACGAGGCGCAGGGCGATCCGGGTGGAGGCGATGGAAATCCCTCAAGAGGGAAGGATCTAAAATGTCCCTCCCCGGTACCCAGCACCTCTCCTCCGGACCGTACCCCTCCCAGTCCACGAGGTACTGCAGGCCCCTCACCCGGCGTCTCGAGTCCAGAATAGCTCGTACTGTGTACGCCGGGGACCCCTCGATGTCCAGAGGGGGTGGAGGGACCTCCGGTACCTCACTGTCTTGTAGGGGACCAGCTACCACCGGCCTGAGGAGAGACACATGAAACGAGGGGTTAATACGATAATAAGAGGGAAGTTGCAATCTATAACACACCTCGTTTATCCTCCTCAGGACTTTAAATGGCCCCACACACTGCGGCCCCAGCTTCCGGCAGGGCAGGCGGAGGGACAGGTTTCGGGTCGAGAGCCAGACCCTGTCTCCTGGTGCGAACACCGGGGCCTCACTGCGGTGGCGGTCAGCGTCTCTCTTCTGCCGTTCACTGGCCTGCCTGAGAGAATCCTGGACTGCCCGCCAGGTCTCTCTAGAGCGCTGTACCCACTCCTCCACCGCAGGAGCCTCGGTCTGACTCTGATGCCACGGAGCCAGGACCGGCTGGTAACCCAGTACACATTCGAATGGCGACATATTCGTGGACGAATGCCGAAGAGAATTCTGGGCTAACTCTGCCCATGGGACGTACCTTGCCCATTCTCCTGGCCGGTCCTGGCAATACGACCTCAGAAACCTGCCCACTTCCTGGTTTACTCTCTCCACCTGCCCATTACTTTCGGGGTGATAACCAGAGGTAAGGCTGACCGAGATCCCCAGACGCTCCATAAACGCCTTCCAAACCCGAGATGTGAACTGGGGACCCCGATCGGAGACGATATCCTCTGGGACCCCATAGTGCCGGAAGACGTGGGTAAAAAGAGCCTCTGCAGTCTGTAGGGCCGTAGGGAGACCAGGCAATGGGAGGAGACGGCAGGACTTAGAGAACCGATCCACAACGACCAGAACGGTAGTGTTCCCCTGAGATGGGGGAAGATCAGTAAGGAAATCTACCGAGAGATGGGACCATGGCCGTTGTGGAATCGGGAGGGGCTGTAACTTCCCTCTAGGAAGGTGCCTAGGAGCCTTACTCTGGGCGCATACCGAACAGGAAGAGACATAGAGCCTCACATCCCTAGCTAAGGTGGGCCACCAGTATTTCCCTCTAAGACCCCGCACTGTCCTATCGATCCCCGGATGACCCGCAGACGGTAGTGTGTGAGCCCACCGAATCAACTTATCACGAACACCAAGCGGTACGTAACTTCTGCCAGTCGGACACTGTGCAGGCGCAGGTTCAACCCTCAACGCCCGCTCGATGTCCGCGTCCACCTCCCATACCACTGGGGCCACCAGCCGAGAAGCAGGAAGGATGGGAGTGGGTTCGATAGACCGGTCCTCAGTGTCATAGAGACGGGACAGCGCGTCGGCCTTAGTGTTGAGGGAACCTGGTCTGTAAGAGATCGTAAATCTAAAACGTGTAAAGAACATGGCCCACCTAGCCTGGCGCGGATTCAGTCTCCTCGCTGCACGAATATACTCCAGATTACGGTGATCAGTCCAGATGAGAAAAGGGTGTTTAGCCCCCTCTAGCCAGTGTCTCCACACCTTCAGGGCCTTTACCATAGCTAGTAACTCCCGGTCCCCCACATCATAGTTCCGCTCTGCCGGACCCAGCTTCTTAGAAAAGAAAGCGCAGGGACGGAGCTTCGGTGGCGTACCCGAGCGCTGAGACAGCACGGCTCCAACCCCAGCCTCGGACGCATCCACCTCCACTATGAATGCTAACGAAGGGTCCGGATGCGCCAACACGGGAGCCCCAGTGAACAGTGCCTTCAACTGGTTGAAGGCTCCATCAGCCTCTGCTGACCACCGCAAACGCACCGGCCCTCCCTTCAGCAGTGAGGTAATGGGCGCCGCTACTTGGCCAAAACCCCGGATAAACCTCCGGTAGTAATTGGCAAACCCTAAAAACCGCTGCACCTCCTTTACCGTGGTCGGAGTCGGCCAATTACGCACGGCATTAACGCGGTCACACTCCATCATCATCCCCGAGCTGGAAATGCGATAACCCAGGAAGGAAACGGCTGGTTTGGAAAACACACATTTCTCAGCCTTGACGTATAGGTCATGCTCCAGCAGTCGCCCAAGAACCTTGCGCACCAGGGAAACATGCGCGGCGCGTGTGGCAGAATAAATCAAGATGTCATCAATATAGACTACCACACCCTGCCCGTGCAAGTCCCTGAGAATCTCATCTACAAAGGATTGAAAGACGGCTGGAGCATTTTTCAACCCATACGGCATGACGAGGTACTCATAGTGGCCTGATGTGGTACTAAACGCTGTTTTCCACTCGTCTCCTCCCCGAATACGCACCAGATTATACGCGCTCCTGAGGTCCAGTTTTGTGAAGAAACGCGCTCCGTGGAATGATTCCACCGCCGTAGCGATGAGAGGTAGCGGATAACTAAAACCCACTGTGATCGAATTGAGACCTCGATAATCAATGCACGGACGCAGACCTCCCTCCTTTTTCCTCACAAAAAAGAAACTCGAGGAGACGGGTGACATGGAGGGCCGAATGTACCCCTGTCTCAGAGCTTCCGTGACATATGTTTCCATAGCCAGCGTCTCCTCCTGTGACAGTGGGTACACATGACTCCGGGGAAGTGCAGCGTTCTCCAGGAGGTTTATCACGCAATCCCACCGTCGATGGGGTGGTAATTTGGTCGCTTTCCTCTTACTAAAAGCGATAGCCAAATCGGCATATTCTGGGGGAATGCGCACGGTGGAAACCTGGTCTGGACTCTCCACCGTCGTGGCACCGATGGAAACTCCTAAACACCTCTCTGAACACTCGTCTGACCACCCCTTAAGAGCCCCCTGTTTCCAGGAAATAAGGGGATTGTGAATAGCCAGCCAGGGAACCCCCAACACCACCGGAAACCCAGGTGAATCAATAAGGTAGAAACTGATCCTCTCCCTATGATTCCCCTGCGTTACCATGTCCAGCGGAATCGTGGCCTCCCTGACCAGCCCTGACCCTAGCGGTCGGCTATCTAAGGAGTGCACGGGGACAGGTGGGTCTATCTGCACTAACGGAATACCCAATTTACGGGCGAGTCCACGATCCATAAAGCTCACAGCTGCGCCTGAATCGACTAGCGCCTTATGCTGAAGAGAGGGGAAAAATGCAGGGAAAAAAATTAACAAAAACATGTGACCAACAGGGAGCTCTGGGTGAGTTTGGTGCTTACTCACCTGGGGTGGCCGAGGAGCGCTCTGCCGACCATCTCGACTCCCAGAGGGACTCCTCCAACACCGGTCCGAAGTGTGTCCTCTCCGTCCACAATAGGAGCAGGAGGAGCCCCCTCTGATCCCCCTAGATGCAGCTCCTCCCAACTCCATCGGAGTGGGAGTGGGAGAGCTGGACGGTGGAATTAACAGGACCCCTTCTGAACGCCCGCGGGCAGCTAGCAGGTTGTCCAATCGAATAGACATGTCTATTAGTTCATCCAGGGAGAGAGTTGTGTCCCTGCAAGCCAGCTCCCGGCGGACGTCCTCCCGGAGACTACACCGGTAATGGTCCATTAGGGCCCTGTCATTCCACCCAGCACCAGCAGCTAGGGTCCTAAACTCCAACGCGAAGTCCTGCGCGCTCCTCGTCTCCTGTCTGAGGTGGAACAGTCGCTCACCCGCCGCTTTACCCTCTGGTGGATGATCGAACACTGCTCGGAAACGGGGAGTGAACTCCAGGTAGTTGTCCCGAGCTGAGTCTGGATTGTTCCAGACTGCGTTAGCCCAGTCCAGGGCCCTGCCCGTTAAACAGGAGACGAGGAGGCTCACACTCTCCTCACCCGAGGGAGCCGGACGCACGGTAGCCAGGTAGAGCTCCAGCTGGAGCAAAAATCCCTGGCACCCAGCAGCCGCTCCATCGTACTCCCTCGGGGGGGAGAGACGTAGTGCGCCGGACCCAGAGGACGATGTAGGTGGAGTAGGTGGTGGGGGAGCTGGGGTAGATGTCGGGAGACCACTCCGCTCCCATCGTTCCATCCTCTCCATCATCTGGTCCATCGCGGTACCAATCCGATGGAGGACAGCTGTATGGTGATGAACGCGCTCCTCCATAGTGGGGAGAGGAGTGGTCGCTGCTCCTGCTGACTCCATTTCAGGTGGTGCGGGCTTCTGTTACGATCTACTAGGTGTGGTGGGTGGAATCAGGCGCAGAGAGCAGGGTTCAGTCGTTTTCCTCAGATTTATTCCCCAGCGCAACAAAAACAGTCACGCCAACACACAGGGCGTAAATACGTTGCTAGTCCAAAAACAACAACAGGACTAAACAGTCCGGAGAATAAATACAATAATAAATCACACCAACAAAACACAGAGTAACAAAAACAAGCCCGCACAAATACCCAGCGGGCCTAGTGCCCTTAAATACCCTACAAACAAATCCTAATACAAAACAGGTGTACCCAATTAACCAATAACCCAAAACAAACGGAAAGGGAATCGATGGCAGCTAATAGGCCGGCGACGACGACCGCCGAGCACCGCCCGAACAGGAAGAGGCACCAACCTCGGCGAGGTTCGTGACAACAGCGTCTTGTGTGTTACACCAATGTGCTATTGTCACTGACTGTTTAACAAACTGTTGGTGAGGGAGTTTTAACTGATGGTGAGGGAGTTTTAACTGTTGGTGAGGGAGTTTTAACTGTTGGTGAGAGAGTTTTAACTGTTGGTGAGGGAGTTTTAACTGTTGGTGAGAGAGTTTTAACTGTTGGTGAGAGAGTTTTAACTGTTGGTGAGAGAGTTTTAACTGTTGGTGAGAGAGTTTTAACTGTTGGTGAGGGAGTTTTAACTGTTGGTGAGGGAGTTTTAACTGTTGGTGAGGGAGTTTTAACTGTTGGTGAGGGAGTTTTAACTGTTGGTGAGAGAGTTTTAACTGTTGGTGAGGGAGTTTTAACTGTTGGTGAGAGAGTTTTAACTGTTGGAGAGGGAGTTTTAACTGTTGGTGAGAGAGTTTTAACTGTTGGTGAGGGAGTTTTAACTGTTGGTGAGGGAGTTTTAACTGTTGGTGAGGGAGTTTTAACTGTTGGTGAGAGAGTTTTAACTGTTGGTGAGGGAGTTTTAACTGTTGGTGAGGGAGTAGTTTTAACTGTTGGTGAGGGAGTTTTAACTGTTGGTGAGGGAGTTTTAACTGTTGGTGAGGGAGTTTTAACTGTTGGTGAGGGAGTTTTAACTGTTGGTGAGGGAGTTTTAACTGTTGGTGAGGGAGTTTTAACTGTTGGTGAGGGAGTTTTAACTGTTGGTGAGGGAGTTTTAACTGTTGGTGAGGGAGTTTTAACTGTTGGTGAGAGAGTTTTAACTGTTGGTGAGGGAGTTTTAACTGTTGGTGAGAGAGTTTTAACTGTTGGAGAGGGAGTTTTAACTGTTGGTGAGAGAGTTTTAACTGTTGGTGAGGGAGTTTTAACTGTTGGTGAGGGAGTTTTAACTGTTGGTGAGGGAGTTTTAACTGTTGGTGAGAGAGTTTTAACTGTTGGTGAGGGAGTTTTAACTGTTGGTGAGGGAGTAGTTTTAACTGTTGGTGAGGGAGTTTTAACTGTTGGTGAGGGAGTTTTAACTGTTGGTGAGGGAGTAGTTTTAACTGTTGGTGAGGGAGTTTTAACTGTTGGTGAGGGAGTTTTAACTGTTGGTGAGGGAGTTTTAACTGTTGGTGAGGGAGTTTTAACTGTTGGTGAGAGAGTTTTAACTGTTGGTGAGGGAGTTTTAACTGTTGGTGAGGGAGTTTTAACTGATGGTGAGGGAGTAGTTTTAACTGTTGGTAAGGGAGTTATAACTTTTGGTGAGGGAATTTTAAATGTTGGTGAGAAAGTTTTAACTGTTGGTGAGGGAGTTTTAACTGTTGGTGAGAGAGTTTAACTGATGGTGAGGGAGTTTTAACTAATGGTGAGGGAGTAGTTTTAACTGTTGGTGAGGGAGTTTTAACTGATGGTGAGGGAGTAGTTTTAACTGTTGGTGAGGGAGTTTTAACTGTTGGTGAGGGAGTTTTAACTGTTGGTGAGAAAGTTTTAACTGTTGGTGAGGGAGTTTTAACTGTTGGTGAGAGAGTTTAACTGATGGTGAGGGAGTTTTAACTAATGGTGAGGGAGTAGTTTTAACTGTTGGTGAGGGAGTTTTAACTGATGGTGAGGGACTAGTTTTAACTGTTGGTGAGGGAGTTTTAACTGATGGTGAGGGAGTAGTTTTAACTGTTGGTGAGGGAGTTTTAACTGTTGGTGAGGGAGTTTTAACTGTTGGTGAGGGAGTTTTAACTGATGGTGAGGGAGTTTTAACTGATGGTGAGGGAGTAGTTTTAACTGTTGGTGAGGGAGTAGTTTTGACTGTTGGTGAGGGAGTAGTTTTAACTGTTGGTGAGGGAGTTTTAACTGATGGTGAGGGAGTTTTAACTGATGGTGAGGGAGTAGTTTTAACTGTTGGTGAGGGTGTTTTAACTGATGGTGAGGGAGTTTCAACTGTTGGTGAGGGAGTTTTAACTGATGGTGAGGGAGTTTTAACTGTTGGTGAGGGAGTAGTTTTAACTGTTGGTGAGGGAGTAGTTTCAACTGTTGGTGAGGGAGTTTTAACTGTTGGTGAGGGAGTTTTAACTGATGGTGAGGGAGTTTTAACTGTTGGTGAGGGAGTAGTTTTAACTGTTGGTGAGGGAGTTTTAACTGTTGGTGAGGGAGTTTTAACTGTTGGTGAGGGAGTAGTTTTGACTGTTGGTGAGGGAGTAGTTTTAACTGTTGGTGAGGGAGTAGTTTTAACTGTTGGTGAGGGAGTAGTTTTGACTGTTGGTGAGGGAGTAGTTTCAACTGTTGGTGAGGGAGTAGTTTCAACTGTTGGTGAGGGAGTTTTAACTGTTGGTGAGGGAGTAGTTTTGACTGTTGGT
Organism: Oncorhynchus mykiss; assembly: GCF_013265735.2. Lineage (NCBI taxonomy): Eukaryota > Metazoa > Chordata > Actinopteri > Salmoniformes > Salmonidae > Oncorhynchus > Oncorhynchus mykiss. The sequence goes on from NW_023493658.1 coordinate 1,515,430, forward strand.
GAGGGAGTAGTTTTAACTGTTGGTGGGGGAGTAGTTTTAACTGTTGGTGAGGGAGTTTTAACTGATGGTGAGGGAGTTTTAACTGATGGTGAGGGAGTAGTTTTAACTGTTGGTGAGGGAGTAGTTTTGACTGTTGGTGAGGGAGTAGTTTTGACTGTTGGTGAGGGAGTAGTTTCAACTGTTGGTGAGGGAGTAGTTTCAACTGTTGGTGAGGGAGTTTTAACTGTTGGTGAGGGAGTAGTTTTGACTGTTGGTGAGGGAGTAGTTTTAACTGTTGGTGGGGGAGTAGTTTTGACTGTTGGTGGGGGAGTAGTTTCAACTGTTGGTGAGGGAGTTTTAACTGATGGTGAGGGAATAGTTTTAACTGTTGGTGAGGGAGTAGTTTTGACTGTTGGTGAGGGAGTAGTTTTGACTGTTGGTGGGGGAGTAGTTTTGACTGTTGGTGAGGGAGTAGTTTTGACTGTTGGTGGGGGAGTAGTTTTGAATGTTGGTGAGGGAGTTTTAACAGATTCAAGCCAGTATAGCGGTCGTAAACGTCAGTAAGTTTTCAGTTTTCAGTGTCATAAACCAGACTGAAGATCTGAAGACTGACATTTTAATCTGAGAGGAGAATCCCTAGAGTCAATCATGTAGACCTGGGCCCTGGCAGTAAATCTCAGTAAGACCTAAATAATGGTGTTCCAAAAAAGGTCCAGTCGCCAGGACCACAAATACAAATTCCATCTAGATACCGTTGCCCTAAAACAGACAAAAAACTATACATACCTTGGCCTAAACATCAGCGCCACAGGTAACTTCCACAAAGCTGTGAACGATCTGAGAGACAAGGCAAGAAGGGCATTCTATGCCATCAAAAGGAACATAAATTTCAACATACCAATTAGGATTTGGCTAAAA